>NW_002060943.1:10373063-10418690 GCF_000150275.1 Trichoplax adhaerens | reverse complement strand
ACGATAAGCAAGTTTGATAGCGCTAAAGTATAACAGGATCAAGTCCAATAGACGGACTAACAAACTTTGTATAATTGACGGGTGGTCTCCCGCTCCGTAGTAGAGGCTTACTTACGAGTATTGCTTAAGTACAGTTTTTGAGTTGCAATACAGATTTAGCTATTATACTGATTACGCTAGACGTCATATGTTAAACTTGGATCAATATACTAAATAGCACTGTAATATTAAAAATTATGTTAGTATTACAACATTTGGAAGCCTAAGCTTCAAGAGTTGAAATTTCTTTTCAAGGTACTCTGATTAATATTTAAAATATGCTTTAAAGTATACCTATATAACATACTCAAGCATACAAGTATTTTATCGTTTATTCAATCATTTCAATTATTAATTGAGAGTAGTCTATTTCAGCCTCCAACTGACTTATTAGTTGTAAGAATTCTAGTAATGTTATTGCTTGTGATGATACAGCATTTAACAGCTAACGTGTTAGTAAATGATACAGTATTGCGCTAAGATATACTGTACGCTAATTATAGTACATCTATATATTAATAATTTTATTGTACTCTTCTTGTAGGGGTTTCACTTCCCTTTATCAATATCCTTGGTTCATATACTAGTGAAATTCGGTATCACCGCTTTCATACGTGAGTGTTATCGCTTAGTTTATGATCAAAGAACCGTTTGGCTATCGTGGCAATCATATATTCGAAGAGTCTCACCCACAGGTAATCAAACATCACTTTTTTATAATTCTTCTTCATTGCTAGTGAAAAATTAATCTATTCATAATGACAATCGATTAAACGAACTACTTATTATACACAGTTAATATGTGTAATAAATAGTTTGTTATATTCATACCATACCATGAATATTTCAATACGTGTCTCAGATAGTTTTTCTGTTATCAACTTTTCCATTTTCGCTTTACTGTACCCCTTTATAGCAATATCAACAGCTTTGGATATTGGCCTTTCAAATTGGAGTTTCTTGTTTATTACTGTATCATTGTAAGTAAAATATTAATACATTTAAAGCGCACTAAGTTATAGATGCGTCATGTGAAAAACATTGAGCAGTTTTCGGATCTGGTTGACACAGTGATATGATAGATGCTACACTGTAATTCGTGATCAATGCAATAGTATTAATCATCGATCCTTGCATGTGTTATAAGGACTGCTGCTTAAAAATTATAAATATTATTATAAAAATAGGCTACAATTAAACTATTTTAGATATATGATATACTATAACTTTGCTGTAATTTTTATTGATAGATATACCATGTCTAAGTCAACTTGTATCATATTCATCCTTGGATTTTCGATATGGTTCAGGCTTGAAGAATTTGTATGTAATGCGGTGTATTGTTAACTTTGTCCTATTTATATGATCTTGCGTTTCTGGTTAATACTGTCATTATTTTAAATCTCATCATCGATAACGTAAGATATTGTATAAAAGTTTTCTTCACATAGTACAACTTTACTGTAAAGAGTATAATTTGATGGGCGGTGTATTAATTGATAAGATTCATCGCATCATTAAAATTATTTGTTCTCTATCTTTATAATTTGGCGTTACTAAGACGTATGCATATACTCGTATACATAGACAAAGATTCGTTATTGCTGTGATGACTCAATTACTATAAATAATAGTAAATAAGCGACAATTTCTTAATTTAGAAAGCGTCTCAGATTTCTGTCGTTGCGCTTGTCAGTGGAGGGCTGCTGCTATTTACGTATCAATCAACGGACTTCAATCTATTTGGTTTCATCCTGGTAACAACCATTATCTAGCTATAACAATTTTAGTGCTAAATAATTTATTAATTAACAATTGATGAAACGTATTTAAGGTGCTAAGCGCTTCTTTTATTGGCGGATTGAGATGGGCTTTAGCTCAGACAATTTTACAGAAAGAATCAGTTGGTAAATTTATGATACCTGAATTGGCGTAATTTTTCAGTACGCCTCAGAAGTATGCTAACTTTTATTAAACGTTGCCCTTCAGGTTTAGCTAACCCTATAGATTTAATGTTTCACTTACAACCCATTATGGCTATTACACTTTTACCTTTAGCTGTTTTTATTGAAGGTAATTATTATGCCTAATCATAATCGATTTTAGTCCGTTTGATTCAGTATAGCGCTTTAGTAAAATTGCCTTGATTGAATCAGTGATGTCAATATTGAATGTTTTCCTTTTTTTATAGGACCAAGCTTAGCACTTTCTTCGCAGGTTTTCCGGGCTGCTAACCTTGGCGATGCTTTATGGACTCTCTTTCTTATCCTAATCGGTGCTATTCTTGGCTTTCTACTTAGTCTCTCGGAATATTTTGTTGTGTTACAAACGTCGGGTTTGACATTGTCAATTTCTGGAATCTTTAAGGTACAACTGAAGTCTCGATGTGTAATAATTATATTTGATTGCAAAATTTTATCGCCTAATGAAAAATATACAATTACAGGAAATTTGTACATTGAGTATAGCATTTACCTTGGGTGGCGATAAAATAAACTTGATCAATTTTATGGGCCTGGTTGTTTGCATAGCGGGAATAAGTCTACATGTATATATGAAGGCACAGGCTGTTTTAAGTAAGTAAAAGCCAGCTCTATTCCTTACGCTACTGTATTTATGGTGTGTTGCAAGATTCCATACTTATTTTTTGTATCGAAGAGAGTCCACGATGTATATAATAGAATACTTCGTGTAATCTAAAAACATTCTTCTATTTTGTGATGTAATGTTCATTGAAATTACTCTATTGTATATTATGAACGTATAGAGTGCAATAGTTCTGCTGTCTGCTACACATGTAAATATGTATCATAAGCAATCTAAGCTACATAGCTCCTGCTGGATGCTTTGCTTATATTCTTACTCAAAATTAATTCTTTCATAATTCTGTAGAGAAAAATACCGCAAAGGATTACAACTATCAGCGAGTTGAAACAATCTAACTATTGGCTAATGTATAAAATTTAACGAAATGAATTCTAATTTTTATATTCCAAGAATTGCTACTGGCAAATTAGCCTTTTCATTGTAAATTATCTATAATTATGGCATAAAGGCTACAACTTCATGCATTAATTCTTTTCAAAGTATATTTTCTTTCAAATGTGCAGTATATAACAAAATCATTCAAAAGCTACTTAAAACGAAGCATCTAATGGAACCACTCTTAATATCACCTGTACAGAATACATCCTGTGATAGCATCATGATGAAGTTCTTAAAAAATTCAATTATTATAAACAGTAAAATTAAAATGTACACGGATTAATTTAATACGAATTAACAATATGCCTACAATCGGAAGATAAAATCATTAGGATATGCATAATTCATAGCAAAGTATCGTAATTTAAAAAATTCATTGCTTTATGCATACTAAAATCAGTTTTGATAATACTTTTTAGTAAGTTTTAATCAAATACGTTAAAGTATTATCTTTATTATCTTTATCGGTTGCAATATTAATGCCATAGTTTATCAAGTGATCATACAATATAGCAGTACATGCATTATTATATATAATTCTTGATAAGTCACAACAAACTCAAGACGACTGCCCAGGGAGTGCGCTAAGATGTGGTAAACAAATCTTTTTCGCCATCAGCTTGTTCAATAGTTTTGGACATAGCATCAATGAAATCTTTTATATTGCAAGTTGCCGACTTAAAAAAATAAAACGAAACTTTCCAGATTAGCTTTTTGGCAAGTAGATCTCGTATTAAATAGCTTATTACTTATTACCTGAATTGCTAAGGCGTGTGCTAAAAATGGAAGTTTTTTTAGGTAGCGGCCACTCCTGCCTTTGCACAATCTACAGTATACGTATAATACTTGATACTTTAATTTTTAATTACTACAGTATAATTATTGCTAAACTACACCAGACAAAAAGTAACATATATGCACGTAAATTATAGAATTTAACTATTTCAATAAGTTATTAACATATTGCGCAGTTTATTTTTACGCGATATCGCCAAATAATATTAACCTAGCAACTTCCAATAGTTTTTGACTAAGTTTCGCCGTCTCATCTTTGGTAGAACTAATGCAGGATTTTCAAAGAGTTAAATCGAATCGTTAATTCTTCAAATATCTATATGTATAATCCAATAGGCACCCATTATCTGATACCAAGAATCAATTTACCTGATTTTTGATAGTATTATCCTGCATGATATAGATGATATTATTAATTATTAGCAAAAGATGAAATAAATAAAATGGCTTACAAAGTAAAGTTCACTTTTAAACTAGATGCCACTACTTTTTACCATCAAAGAAACAATACTTTAATTCGTAAGTTAGCAAATACCTATTATCTATTAATAATTTCGGAGGTGTAATTATGCCAACCTAAATTCGTAATATGTCAAAATAATCCGATAATGTACCTAATAAAACTCCCAGATTACCAGATTACTGTATCATTTAAATGGGGTATCAATAGAGAATATTCACTACTAACTCTCATGAGCTCATTAAGACTTGCACAATGGATTGACATGGTAGCGCTAACTGACGGAAGGCCAATAAACTGTTTTATATCAGCTCTTAGCAATATAAAATTTTGAGAAGATCTTTTCAAGCCAATATAATTTAAATATAACGTATTTAATTAGAAATTACTTTAAAATTCTCACCGATCAACGAAGGCCAGATCTATTGCATCAGTAATGTTTGATGTAGTTAAGATGACAACATTTGGATAACTAAAATTGTAACAAATAATCAAGCTAAGAACTAGTTACAATTAACGTTATACTATACATTGAGTACACAAACATCCATCCAAAGCAGTAGTAATTTCATGCATTGTCCAATTTATACAATAAAATGGTAATCCCAAACTGATATTAAAATATTTACACAAGACTTGTTAAAGATATAAAAGGAATCTAAAAGATTGTTAAATAGTTGTGAATTATTCGCGTAGTTCTACTGCATCAAAACCGTGTCAACCTTTTAATACGATCAAGCTGCGTTAATAGAGCATTTACAACACGAATTGCATCAGAAGGTTCAGTTCCATTTAATGCTGCTGATCTTGCAGCAGTTAGGCTTTCTACCTAGCGTAGTTAGAAGATTTTCTTTTTCTTAGCTGTTAATTTAGATTAGTTATTCTGACGAAGGCACAATAGGGTACAGATTTTAATGCAATGCAATAAATACCTCGTCTATAAGAAGGCATACCAGAGCGTCTGAATCATCAACCAATTCTTGAATTTTTTGAAACATCTTCATAACCAGTTTACCACTCTGTTATAATATTGAAAGTCAAGCACTAATATTTAAATATGTATAATGTTCGAAAAATAGATCTAATAGCAGTCATACTAACGACATTTAGATTTTCTAACCTCCGAGAACCACTTCGAAAACAACGAATGACTATTTATTTCAATTAATTGACCGTATTTATACCTATTACAAGGAGACCAAAATATAACGAAATTCAAAAGAATGCCGTTTTCTTACATATAAACTCAAAAATAGTCTAACAACCCTAGATAAGACTCTGACCGTTTGGAAAATCTTATGGTTAATTTATGGGCTAATGCTTTACAAAGTGACGTTTTTCCAGTTCCTGGTGGGCCTAATGAAGAAATTGTTCAGTAAACGGGTAAGAAAGAGTTTATTGACCTGCAATTTAATCAACTTTGCTTAATGTTTGGTAGAAATTGTACTTACCATGCAATAAAACGATCCTATTCCAATTTATTAGATCCTGGTTTACTTTCCTAAATAAAGTGAATATATTTAATTTCTTTAATAGCATCGAGAAATCAAGGCTATAGCATAGTTTATTGTGGAAGCCTTACTTGTCCGAAAAGAGTAGAGTGGTAGAAATGTAGCTTAAAAGCTGTTTAGTGAGTAATTTGTATCAATGTTAATTTATTTAGATGGATTATCAAAAATTTCGATAGCGTTCTTGAAAAAGGCGCCAGTTTATTATTACATCAAGAACTAATTTCAAAGTTGTTAATGTTAGTAGAAAAAAGCATAACCTTAGCCTTAATATTATCCTCGTAAATTAAACTATCCCACGTATCATGTAAGTATGTAGATGGTAAAATCCAGTGACGTGCAGCTACTATATTCTCATCATCATCATTTAAACCTTCATCTGCAGGCTCATCTTGATGCAGTTGAAAGACATTTATTATGATTTTACAGTTGGTTAGGTTGACCATCTGAGATAATAAATAAATAACATAGCTTTCTTAGAGCATAGGCTAATGTAAGATATTAAATTGAAGTAGAGTTGCAGAATTAACAGAAATTAACGCATTTTTAATACGTACGAATACATACAGTACCCTGAATTTATATAATCAGCATTTACAACTAATAGTAAATAACTAAATTGTTATTACTTAGGATTAATAGTATTAAAAATCCATTAATATTTCAACTTACCTGATATGAGGCACCCATATCCGATATCTTAATGCTCTCGATATTGTCTGTTAAAAAATCATCCTGAAATTGTTCTAATTCGAATTCGGTAGAAATTTTATCCAACTGTAGGAGGATAGCTCTGACACGCGATTCAATTTCATCTGAGATTGCATGGCTATTACGAATAAGTGATTGCATAATTTAGAAATTAACACCAGAACACTGCGGTTTTCATTGTTTTGTAGGAACGTACGTATGATGATATACGCGTACATACGAAGTAGAATGAAATAAAATAAATAAAAAGTGCTTTGCAGTGCCATATACTGTACATACACACAACACAGGAAAGCACACATTAAGTTACGCACTTCTACGTGGTATTTATAGCATTGGTACTGTAATATATAGAATTGATATACTATGAAAATTGGTTATACAGGAATCTTAATAATTATAATTAATTAATTAATAATTATAAGCGTATATCAAACTTTAGACCTATTTAATTATTAAGTACAATTTGCTCCTATATCGAACATAATTAATTTCGTACCAAAAACATGTTCGTATAAAAACATGGAAGTATTAGGGCCCTTACTGCATAACTGCGTAATAATCTGATATTCACAAATTTAGCGCTACTGTACGAGTGAGTATCTTCGTTTTATTACTTCATTTGCTAAATACTTACAGTATTATATCACATCACCTGTCAATCTTCTGAATAACTTCAAAATAAGCTGATTGTGCATTTATTACAGGTAAGCTATCATATATATTTTGCAGTTCGCTTGAATCTTTCAATGTTGATAGATAGTCAGACTTTCCCATTATAATATAGAAATTAATTAATTAGCAGTAGAAAATAAAACTATCTGTAAAGAACGCAAAACAACGATGCAGCTAGAAGTAGAAGTAGGGATGCCTGAGAACAGCTGAACTGCTGCTGGCCTAGTGCTTTATGTTACAGTGTACAGTACATTCTTACTGTACTGTACAGTCTGCAGGTACTGTACACCGTGTGCAGGTACGGTGAGGGAAGTGCATTATTCACTAGGAAGAGGAATTCAGGAGTGCCTGAACCCTAGCACTATGTATTCATGTACTGTACAGTACAGCACGGTACTATACTGTACAGTACAGTACTATACTGTACTGTACTGTACCTACCGTACGGTTGTCAGTAGAAGTACTGTACAGTACTGTACTGTAGAAAAAAATAAACATTCAATACAGTACAGTACAGTACTATGAAGTATCATACCGCTCACTTAGTACTCGATAAATCCAATACTGTACAGTACAGTATTTAGTGCTTTAGTATTTCAAGAAATCAAGTTAATTAAAACACGAAATGGCCGACGCAACTCTACAACAGACCGCTAAAACAACTGGGGGAGAGAGTTCATCAAATGAGATCAGAGGTGATACAGGAATTAAAGATTCAGAATTAAAGCAGTCTGGATCGTTAAGAAAGCCTACGGAAGGTTCTAGGCCCAAGAGACCAGTCAAAGGTATGGAAATTCCGAATATACTGTAGTCAAAGATGTAAAGTTCAGCATAACCTAAATCAATAGCAAATACAGTATATAATTTCTATATGAACGAAAACCCTTAAAGAAATTCAGACAATTCTTTCCTTATCAATCTCGTAAAGTAATCAGAATATTTTTTATCAATTAATTGATAGTAAGAAAACGGGTATATCAGTTATAACATTGTACCATCCTATAACACATTTACTTTTCTTTTCGTCCGATTTACTTATTTACCGTTAATATCGAATTTTTGATTATACGTATTTGATGAAACACCAAAATTATATATATCGACAGCAACATATACATTATGTAGTCTATATTATACAGTATATATCTACTGTAATAAAATTAAAGCTATCCGCCGAATTGATATTATCTTATTTTAATGTTAAAATTCGCAATTTCACATTTAATAACATTATTTTATTTATAAATACATATTCGTACCGTACTCTATTAAAATTAAAAGTGAAAAATGTTCTACATAGCCCCTGAACTGTCGATTTTTGAAAGAAGAAACTGGCTTATTCATATGCACTACCTAAAGAAAGAATTTGATGCTTGCAAGGTACTATGATACATTTATTAACTGTAAAGAAACAACTTTAATCATCTTTCAATTAGGAAGTCTACCTATACTGTACTTCGTTAACTTTGCTACTATGGCAACCATAAATTCGTCGATAGTAACCGGCGTTAGGTTATCAATTTACTGTATACAGTAATCGAAATGCTTATTCTTTTAAATATTTTTTGGATAGGCGTTGATTAAGGAACAGTTAGCTGAAACACATGGCTTATGTGAATACGCAATCTATGTTCAGGGTAATCTTACGCTCGTTGAGTACAATTATAAAATTATTTATATACCTGACTTCAAATAGATATTACAACTGTAAATTGCACTCTATAATCCGGCAACTTGAGTACTCTTAAAGTAAAAGTTATTGAAGGGTATGCTGATCTAAATTTGCAATTTCATAAACTTAAATATTAAATCGATTAGGACTAATTCTTCGTCAAGAGGGCAAAATTCAAGAATCTTTGGAAATGTTTCAGAAAGCTAGCATTTTAAATCCTAAAAATATTGATAATTTAAAACAGGTTGCAAGATCTTTGTAAGTACTAACGTTGTTTGGCCTATCCTAAAAGTAGTCAATAAATATTCTATATGCACCGTGACGTATATTAAAGGTCTCACATCTGATTGAAGACACTTCATTATATATATGTATTTTAAATCTTTAAACCCTCTTTCACCTGTACAGGTTTTTACTAGCTAGGCATAAAGCTGCTATAGAAGTATACAACGAAATTTCTCGTCAGCAAACGTCAGTTGACTGGGAAGTTCTGCATAATCAGGGAATTTGTTATTTATATTTAAAAGAATTTACAAAGGCTAAAGAATACCTTAAAGCTGCTATTGATAACAACCGTCACGAAATTTCCTATATACATCTTGGCCGTGTATTTGCCTTGGAGGGGAACTTACAAATCGCCATTGATACTTATAAACAAGCCCTCGAGTATGCCTAAATATATCTTATTTTCTTATGACTTTACTTCTTGCTAAATACTTTAATTCACATATATATTAAAAATGGAAACCGTAGATTTTCTCCCGAAAATACAGAAATCATGACTACTCTTGGGCTATTGTATATTAAGGTACGTCATTCTAAGTTCGATTTAAGAATTCTTAATGATATCACGAATTATTATGCTAATGCCTTACTTCTTATGCTGTAGATTGGACAAAATCAGAAAGCTTTCGAGCAACTTGGTCAAGCATTAATTTATAACCCCTCTAATGTGAAGGTACTGTAATGGTGCTATAATAATGATACTCAAGCAAGAGCAACTGTACACTACGTTATTACTAATAAAATTTATCTACATTTCTTCTTAGGCTATACTTGCGGCTGGATCCATGATGCAAGCTCATAATGATTTTGATGTTGCTCTTATGAAATATCGAATTGCAGCATCAGTTGAACCTGAATCACCGCCACTGTGGAACAATATTGGAATGTGCTTTTTTGGAAAGAAGAAATTTGTTGCGGTAACTATAATTGTACAGTTCCGTACACCCTTAAAATGATTAACTTTGGTTGTAACTTCTTCTCTAAACAGGCTGTAAGCTGCCTGAAACGAGCTGCTTACTTGTCGCCCTTCAAATGGAAGATAATGTATAATCTGGGCCTTGTTCATTTAACAATGCAACAGTATCCTTCTTATACTATAAAACCAATACAAATCAAACTACACAAATAATTGCTATGCTATTAGTTTCTTGAAACATACGATGATTTTTGCTTTACTGGCTTAATAAACTAGATATGCTTCAGCATTTCACTACCTCAGCGCTGCTATTAACCTACGTCCAAAGTTTGGCCAGCTATATATGTTACTTGCAAGTGAGTGAGTTTGCGATTTAGTTTTATGATAAATAAGAAGGAAACTAATGTATGATACGTTTTCCCTAACCTAGTATGTCTGACACATTTGGAAGACTCTAATAACGCCAAAAAAGCCTACGATCAAGCTTGCATGCTAGACAAGTAAAGCCCTCCACCTTTAGACTTTTTATCTAACACAATGAAAAATTTTATAGTAATACGAACGTTATTACTTAATGGATTTATTTGCAGTTACGATCCACTTGTAAATCTTGATTATGCAATTGCCTTGTATAACTGGGGAGACAAACGTTCAGCAATAAAACAACTTCGACTGTTTGAAGACAAGCTAACAATATTAAAAGAAGTAAAATCAAATGATGTCGATCCCGAAGTAATTATTTCCGAGTATTTGTAAAATTTGTGCTGTGGATTTTTTATACCAACGGTCAATTAGTCAAGTAATTTTACATATATATATATATATTGTATTTATACTAGATGGAAGAGGTTGGTAATAGGCTAAATGCAATGCTTCAAATTGGAGAGACAAGTTCATGGAAAGAAACGCCAAGCCACAAAAATGAAGGACTAAGCTCACCTGCTGAACCTAGTGCACCAAGTGTGTCCAGTGAATTAGACGAACAAGCTAATTTACCATCTCCTCCTTCAGAATCTCCATCCGCATCTGTTGACAAAAGTTCTGAAGAGAAACGGTCTGCAGTCCTTAGCTCATAATGTAAACATCTAAAATAAGTTTATATAGGGATTATATAAATTATTAGATTTCAAGCACCTATAACATTGATTTTCCTATAGGATTGTTAATGCTTATTACCGATATTAACATTTAAAGTATTGTATATTGTTGAAAAAGTAAATAGCTGTCCGTAGCCTGTACAACTGAATAGGTGCCCTGGCGTATGACTACATGTTTTTTGGCGTTAAGGAAGTAACTAAAGCCTTATGAACTGGCCTTTGATACATGCGTTGCTTCATATTTATTATTCGCCTTGCACCGACATATGATTAATGATTCATCAAATAACTAATGCTAATATAAGTTCTGCTATAATCATATTAGGAGTTAGTATTCCCTATTTTAATTTGAACGTATTAAAATTTTCTATGATATTGATGACTCTAGCTATGGTATTTTTTCTAAAATCACAAATTTCTTGATGTTTAAGAAGTGTACTGCTCCGTTCATTCATCTCTGGATTAACCATGAGTGCAGATACGATACATTGTACGTTGTACTGTATATTGTTATAAAATTTGCTTTTTAGGGAGTGCTTACAATCGTCATATAAAGGTAGTAACCGTTTAACAATAAATATCATGTTCAATACAAAAATCTTGCCCATGACCATAAGATACGTAGTTGTCGGTCTACGAAAGACACTCGTAGATTCCTTCCCCGTAATAACCTTCGTACATCACATCAGGGACTGGAGGTCTTGATGCTCGCAATTGTCAATTCTATTGACTAGTTGAACTGTGATTCTTAATATCTTGTGTACAAATCCAGCAATTTTAATAATTTCATTAATAAATTGAAGTTGAGATAATCAAACAGTGGCTTATGTGTCCAGTATCATGTTAATCAAAAACAAGAAAAGCAGGCGTATGGGCGAAAATCGCTTAACCCATGGTGCAGAAAGAATTACAATTTCATTGGCACAACAGGCGTCCGTAATCCAGTTATGTGACAGGTATATCAGGAATCTACAGTATTTACAAAGAGTCTAAAAAATCTGGCATTCGACTCCAAAAAGAGTTCGTATAATTGTTGTCACACTATCAGCAGTCAAATATAGAACAAAAGCTGATTAAGTTAATTCATTAAGCGGTTATCGTTATGCACAGACTGTTACATACCCGTACGGTGGTTTGTGCTATTTAGGGCTAACACAATAAGGTAACACACCAATATTAGTCAGCGAGCAATATGGACCACTGTATACTGTACTACCTATTTGCATTTTTTAACTTCTGTTGATCAGTTAGTGCCGTTATCCAGAAAATTCTGCAAAGCTCATAGTAAACTGATGCAGCAGGGAAGTGAGTGATAAAATGAATCTTTACGGATGAAAGATTAGGAGACAGATGTCACGACTTTATAAAATGAATAGAAATCACTTAAATTGCCGTTGATAGTTGTATTACTTTTGTTTCTTATTTGACTGAATACAAATTACGAAATAACGTGATACGCCGGCTCGGAATAGTTGAAACCAAACTTCCTTTGACGGTGATGACACGAATCCATATTGATACTGGTAAGAAAATAAGGCTTTCGTATTGCATTAAGCTATCTGTTAACATAATAATACTATATAATCCATAGCTAAGGGATGAATTATCTACAGCATTTATTGCATGCATGAACTAAAGGATTGCTGCAACTCTCTATGATATAGCCTCCATATGCGCGTAATTACATCTATCCACAAATATTATATAATTTCATATGAGGCTCACGATCTCCGCAATTGAAGAACGTTATAAAGTGTTGTACTGTACCGTATCATGAAATGCGTATACGTGCTGTACTGTATAGGATAATTTAACTTCATATACCGTCCATTAAATATTTCTCTACAAGAGCGTATTTTCAATTTTCAATTCATAATTGAATAGTGCCATAATGTTATACATTGGCACCGGAGTTTCATCACTATACGTATGTATATACATTATACAGAATATTATTTCATTTTACAATATCCGACAGGGACTACTAGTAGTTTGTGCATCTGCCAGCTGCCACTGGCCGAGTACCACAGCAACCCTTACTCTACTCAGTAGTTTTCACAATCCAATAAGTGTTTTTAATAAAACTTCGCCGTTTTAAAAGTTCCGTATTGCAAAAAAATACTTAGCATTCCAGCGGTACTACAATCTTTTAGTAAAATACATGTATACTTATTTGCAGAGAAGTCATCTTTATTTTATGAAAGTTTGACTTGTTATAAGCTCATGAAAAGCACTATGTAGAATCGTGATTGCAAACATTATTCGGTATAAGAAATCCTACAAAGGAAAATACAGCAACAATATTTCATTTTTAACCATATATATTCAGTTCTTGTGGCAAATTATTCCAGAGATTTGGAGAATTAAAACTATTAACTATCTTATTCTTTTCTAATCTAACCGTGTATTTCAATTGTACCTACTGTAAGTACATGTTCATACAGTCCCACTGCGGCATTCCCGTTTTTAGATAGAGATTTAATGAATAGTTATTCCAAAATACAGGTATACGAGTATACTATACGCTTACTACCAATTACAAATGCTCCTTTTGTAACGTATATGCAGCGGTCCGATGCTTGGCGAAATGGACTGCAAATTCAATAGTAAAGACGAGAGCAATGATTTAATACAGTATTGTAACCGAAGATCATAAACGAGTTTTATGTCATATTATCCTGCACAATATGATCTCTGTTGAACAGGAATTTGTAGTGTATTGAACGATTGATGAGAGATATCTGAATATATCAGATCAGTAATAGAAATAACGGCATTCGTATATAAAATACTGTAAAGTCATTAATACCAATTCACAATGTTGTTACGGCGTACTGTACAGTAGGTTAGAATTCTTATTAGCGATGTGTCTACTGTACGCGTATGTATTATATGGCCTCTTCGTCGAAGACTGGACTATAGAGGTATGGATTGGATATCGAATACCTACCCTTACAATGTATTTTATATCATACTGAATAGCTAGGTACGGTACAAAACTGCAATTTATTTAACCCTATACAATTATATATACAATTTAAAGTTAGTAAAATTAATTACGCTAGATTTCGCACACAAAAGTACCGATATTTCGTCTCATTTTATTTTTCTCCTGTGTGAAAATTTAGGATTTTTATTTTGAACAATTGATGGCATTAGCATTTGATGGTATTAATTAATGAGACAATTTAAAAATTACCGTAACAAATTCTGAATATGTCAGCTTTCCAGTAAATCACGAATTGCTTAAGCTTCTATTCTTAATTTCAGTCAGTTACACAGATACAAAACAAATGCACTTAATGCTACAGGTACTGCAATTCACGGTATGATTTGGTAAAATAGCATAATCTACACAGCATAAAACAATCGTCACTGGAGACCAATTTTGGGTGATTTAATTTACACTGACGACTAGTATATAAATATTTTATCAATCGCAAACTGAACTGATCGAAATTCTGAATTTATTCGTAATACTGCCGTTTCATTATGGAGCTATAGCTTAAATAGATGAGTGATTTTCTGGTATACTGTAATTATAATTATTCTTCCCTTCACGACATTTCTTGTTAGATAAAATGATTCACATATTCATACAAGCAGTAATTGTCTAAATAAATAAAGGGATGAGTTCAGAATGATAACGTAGAACAAATAAAACTGAAGAAAAGTTTTACCGGTCCGCGCTCATTCATATTATAATTATTATTAATGTACGTATTCGGCCATCCCTGAAATAAAGTAGCTTTATTTTATTTTCAGCGGTCTTTGAATATTCGCGATTAGTTCCCGGTACTGTACTCAGTATGCTAACAATTTTTAATGGCACCGCCCACTTTTAATATTGTAATGAAGTATGTTTCGCATTAGAAACTTGCTGTAAAGTATAATTTCTATAATGGCAACATTCATTGTACGGTATATCACTTAATAAATCGGAAATATATAGGTAATGGCTACACTACAATGTAATAAGTGTGCCCGTGACGCAGTCGAAATTATTTACTGCCATCAACTTCTGATGTGGTTACTTTATTCTAAAATTTATAAAGTTCTATCCTACGGTGCTAGGAGGAACATCAGACTAGCTACTTATCTAACTATGTTTCTAAGTAGTATGAGCTACAAGATAAACTTTTTTATTATAATCCTGCTAATACATTTCCATTAATCAGAATTTTGAAGCGAAAAATGTATATGTATTAAAAATTTTAATTTGCCGTGTATTACTATTTATATAAGGTAAGAATACGATTCAATACGATACTCCATATTGACTAATAAACGGACTACGTTCTAGATTGTTGTTTCAGTCAGATTGGTGCAAATTAGTTTCTTTTCCAGTCAATGTTTATTTTCATAACAAGATGTAAGTCGGTTGTTAGGATGACTCCAAAAACTTCAATTTCAAGTTGATGAAAAATGTAGGTTAGCAAGAGTTGGAAATACATCTTACTGAACTGCTGTCATACATGTATGTTCCCTTTGCTAACAGAATTATACTTGTACAGTAAGTCAGTAGTAATACTGATACAGTGGCTGGATAGATCATTCCATAATTGTCACCATAATGAATTACAATAGGAATCATTACATCTTACTCATTTATATTTTTTGTTCTCACCTTTTCATTTAAGTTATTGCATTTATAATAAAACTATGTGTACATACGTGTTTTTTTAGAATAGCGGGTGTTCAAGTATATGTATTGTCCGAACTTTAAAATTTGTTTCTCACGAAATTATGCAATAGACAAAAAATTCTTAAAAGTAATATCATTTATAGTGAAATCTCCTTTAATAGAAGGCCATCATATTTTTTAATTTGATTCCTGCAATTAAGAACTATTAAAGTTATGACAGTTTCGTCATAGTTAACTAATTTCAGCTATTGCAGGCAATACATTAAAAATCTTGTGGAATTTTAATAGCGCTGTGTGGAAACATTTGTCTAAGAATATAATAAGGAATGACGTCTTTGCTAACAATAGTCTTCTATAGCAACGACGGTTGCTATGGTGGGGCTGTGACATCAATTTATTCCAGACTAAAGTTCGGTAATTACATTGCAGCGAAGCTTTTATCAAATATTTTAATTGTCTCTTTGGCTTTAGGAGTTACCGACTCGAAAGTACAGCATTCGCCTTAAACGTATCTTAAATTTGGTTGTTATTCGATGCTCATAAATCACCCGTTTCAAGTTAAAAGGAAGCAAGATGAAATACACCCTTATAAGAGAAAATACGGTTTTATTATACCGAATACAACATCCCGACACCTTAACTGGAAAGCTATTACTAAAGGCTAATCTTATACGTCGATGGGAAAAACATCATCTACTGCTTATGGATAGCTGTATTATCTCATCTAAAGTAAGTAATAAAAGTAGTAGTGCTAGCCTATCTTTCATATTAAATTGTATTTTACTTTGAATATATATCTCGATTCAATAGGCCCCATGTTCATATATTTTTATTTACATCGCTTCAAATTTTTCGTTACTAGCAATACTAGAATGCGCATCAACGATAATTTTTTATGTCAAGCTGAAAGTTTTCTGCTCCTTATGTCTCCTTCCGCATTTTTTTTAATTGATTCTGTTATATGTCATTTGTAATTTACTACGGTCACCAGCTTCTATCAGGAATAGCTCTTAGGTAACAAAGATTTGATAAAAAATGAGGACAGATATCACAGTATATAAATTATATGAAGTTCTTGTCTCATTATGTGATATCCAAATCATATGTAAGTGGGCCATACGCTTTAAAAAATTTTATAATTAAGTGATTTTGGGTAATAGATTCACTTGGTTTAAATTCTATTAAAGAACTTTTGACCCCTGTTTAAAATGACCTCGCATGACTTAATCTCTGGTACTGAAATACGTGTTCGAAAAATCTTCTAAAGCTGTAATATCAATTGATAGCTTTATCCTAGACATCACTGAAGTCTGGAGCTTGCATAGCCCATGCGAAATTACGCAGGAAAATTTAATAACTTTCTTTTACTTGTTAAATGAGCTACGGAATCTTTCTGACATGTTCGAAATGTAAGCCTTTTCAGTAAATGCACCAGAATGATTAATTATAACAATTCGTTTCACTGGAAAACTAAGCACTGCATAAAATCTGATGGAAATACTTTACGCACTACAAGAGATAAAACTATCGAATGTATAAATTACCAATTTTACGAAATTTTTTACAATTTCTTTGATTTTAATCTTATCACTTTGCGGCAAAAAATTGCAAAAATTTTAATGATATTACTGTTGTTTCAGTTTAGTTTCATGTATCAAGATGATTATAATATGAAAGGCAGCCTTTCTATTGTAATTAAGGCACATATTTGCCCCGAGTTTACTTTACTAGATTGGAATAAAGAATTATAAAATAATCTTCAACAACTAGCCCGAAAAATTTCTGATATTATGTAAAGCAGACAACGCTATCATAGCAAGTGAAATGAACTCGCTTTTACTACTACATGATGCCATATTAAAAGCAAAGGTTAAAAATTTTTGTCGCGCTTAAATTATCTACTGTATTTGAAAACAGTACTTCTACTGTTAAATCAACTTAATAGCCTTAAAGTAGTTTCACATAGCAGATAATCAATATGCACATGCACATACCTATGATATTAGATGAAACATAGACCTGCCCACAAATAAGTCAAGTGCTGAACTTTTTACCTTCAGGCTTCTCCTCTAGGGCACTGCGAATCACTTTTAATCGCACGTAATATAATTTCATAGATATCAGATAATTGATTTGAATTTGACTCAATTACAAATATTCATAAAGCTGACAATATACTTCCAATTAGAAAAATTAAGTTACTTTACTTAAATGAACGTTTCCATTAACAAAAACTATTCATTATAAAATTTCAAATCCTAGCTATCAGCTATAATATTGCCCTCAACGTTTACATTATAGGCGATCTTTATGGCCTTATTTTATAGTTTCAGTTTCGTTACTTGAACTATACAGCATACTATCAAACTTTCAATTTATCTTTAACTTCGCTTGCAATAAATATTTTACTTTATAGGATGTATTTACTAAAATTTTACTATTTTGGAAGCTAATGTTAAATTTATTTGTGAAATTGATAAGTTATTGTCTGATGTCTGTAATGGCATAGAAAAATCATCACAATTTATATTACAAAAATGCTATTGATAGTTTTTGTCAACCTTCTCTAAGTTGTCCTTTGGGTTGATTCTTTTATTCTTTATTAAGTTACTCGGATTGACATAGTGTGCGTGATGGGAATAGCTAACGAAATATACGTATATCACATCAAAGACTAGTCCTGCTTCATCTTTTACTCTTTACAATTTGGGCTTAATAGACTAAAGTTTTTAATTTTTGTAGTTAATTATATCGTCATTTGCTAATATGCAATAGTAAATTATAAAAGATTCCTTAAGTCAAGATATTAATTGGGAAGAAAGAACGAATATTTATAAGTGATAGCATTATGTTTTAAAGTAGTGATAATGGCAACCAGTCAGAATATTAATGTAAGCAGAATTATCAGCGCTTAGTACGCATTTCTGCTTATTTTATGACGAAAGAAATTGATAAAATCATTAGAAAAGCAACTTTGTCAATAAGTTAAAATGAAATCTTTTTTCACTTCTCCTGTTTTAATCATTTCTCTAATTTATACTGTAGTTCTGCGCATTTACCTTTTTTTATTCGGGTATAATCATTAAAATAATATATTATCACAATACTTTGCTTAATATCAAACCTTAGAAAAAAAATCATTCTTTACTCGCTTTTCGTTTGCACAACAAAAATTGAAACTAATAAATACTAAAGTATCGGTACACAAAGATGACTTTTAAAAATATTATAAATCGTAATTGAAAATGAGCTATGTAATTTTGAGACAATAGGCGTCTTTATTTTGTGATAGACTGATGCATTGTGTATTGTCTACAATAAGTAGTTACCGCCTATCCTATCGGTATTAAAGGGCCCATTCATTGATGATACTTATGTAGTTTTTGTGACAAAATAAGAATAGCTATACCTTTGCATAACTATCTAACACTGCATTAATCTTTCCTTCTACCGATGTTGACGTTAACATGGTTATTAAATAAGGAAGTGTTTACAATATTAATGGAAAGAATAAAATGTTATCTATCTCAGATTAATTGGCGCATGTGGTATATTACACTTAAATATGAGTATGAGATGATGAAGTAACTTAAAATTAATTTTGATAGATCGATCTATTTAAAATGCTGCTTTAACAATTTTTGTTGAGAATACTTTATATGGTTGCTTTATTCTCACTTAGTCATACTACTCACGCATATTTCGCTAACAAACAGAATATCGCAATATAGATACATAAACGTAAAAAGTTATAATATCTGATAACTTGAAAGGAAATTTTTAGTAGGTTATTTATTGACATCTGATTGAACTGCTATAGGTATGAGTTTGTTTTTAGCAAACAATGCCTCAATTGAATAAATTGACAGCTGTTTTCTCCATAACAATTAACTTGCAAAACGTATCCAAAGACGTACCGTGTAGTTTTACTGTAATTTTAAATTAATCAAACTAAGTAAGTAAATCGCTTACGCCGATGCAAAGACTTTTAACCGATAGTCTAACAAGACAACTCTACTTTTTTAATATCACCCCGTAATATAGACTGCGATCAAATTTAAGATACTATTAAATGATTAGATTCATACCTTTTTATATTACGTCAATACCTTCACTATATGTTGCCATTTCGTGATTTTACATAGTGATAATGACAATCTATTGTAAGTAGCAATTAATTTCATCTGAAAACAAACGTAAAGATATACTAAATTCATATATGCAATGTACAATAGAATATTACATGTATATACTTACATACAATACCGAGCTATGGTGCATTATACAATCCATAACACACACCACAGTTACTCGCTTACTGTTAATCCTGAGATATACCAGTACAATCAGTAAATTATAATCGGTAAATCATGATACTACTGTTCTCATATCAGCCCTAGCTAGTATAAGAATTAATAAATGACTATACTCCTATCGTATACCTACTACGACAGTCACGGTGATTTCACTTAATAACTGGGAAAGAATGCTTTACTTTCGGTTTTGATTGTTCATAGCAAAAATCTGACATGGCTACTTTTAAAGTTAGTTAGGCCAGTTTAATACTTCTCTAACAAAAATTGAGTTTAAATCGTAACATAAAGTTATCTTAATTTCTTTATTTCATTAATATTAGCCTTCGGGTTATATGGCCGGAAGAATTTTGTATGAGGACATTGAGAGTGTTAGTGCTATATCTTCTTGGGATACAAGACAACGATATTGTATCCGTTTGTGGCTTGGCCGCGAAGCTGTCCTGTTGCAAGTAAGTTAAGAGCAACTTACCAGAGTGAATATCACTCACTAGTTTAAATTGGTTTAAATGTCAAAAATTTAAATTTTATCTTCTCTCGATATACAAGGTTCCGAGACTCGATTTACAACAACAATGGTTAATCTCGATCAAATGGAGGGTATTGTTTTATAGCAAATCTTTTTATTAAACGGCTATAAAATTTCTAATATTCATAGGTGCAAAGCATTTAAAATATTTAGAGTGAGATGATAGTACTCGATAAGACTGATGTGTAATTATCCTCCAAGAAAATTATATATGCTCGCATGTTTGAAAAGATGAAGAAATCCATTTTATACTTATATCATTTTAATATCAAACTTGATGATTTGATTTATAGATCGCAATGAAAAGGTTTAAATTCATTATCAATACCTGTGAAGACCCCGTCACGATCATAAAGGAAGTACTGGTTAGTATTATTATGTTAGCTAGCTACAGTAACTATTAGTATGCGATAAAAACCGTAAATATGCTGTACTCAGTAACTCCTAGAAGCTTAAAGACAATTACCTATGCTTTAGCTACTTGGATATGGCTTGCAGTACTATACTGTATGTTAAGGATGAGAACATAATAGACAATTACGTTATTTTATAGAATATCGTCTCTATAGCGCTTAAAGCTCCTATGGAAGATAGCATATACTCTGAACCCATTGATGCTGTTTCAATGTTACTAATGCAAGTAAGTATTTTTAATTGAAATCGATCAAATTATTCTTGCTTCTAAGCACTTAAACAAAATCACGTAACTTTTGTTATTGAATAGCGCGGAAATAAGTTATCTCATAGTATGAAAGAGAAATTATGCTTGGTAAAAGATGTTTAATATTATACTAAGTCGTTTTTGTAATAATATACTAAGATTGAAACTAGTTAGCGAAGGTGATTACTAACACCGATAACTTTGTTCTATCGCACAGTCTATCTCGCCCCTTACGGAAAGAGTTGCTCCTACAGAAGTAATCTGTCAAATGTTTCATCAGGTCTGCTAATCTATACCCAGATACTTATCGTAATGATTATCGATTAATAATTACCATATTATTATTAAAGCTTTGAGAAGTACCATGCTAGAATTAGAATTATCTTCTCAGCTTAAAATTTGTAACAATTCTTTCAAATTTTAGTTATGTCAACGTTCTCCTTGTCCAAGCTACCTAATAGACGCATTTGAACCCTCAGTTGTGATACTTTTAAAGAAAAACTTGGTATGTATAGGAATTGTGTAATTTAATTGGAATATGTTTGTTAAATTAATATATTGGTAACACTTTCTTACCTCCTACGATAAACAGGATTATGGCAAATACCCATATTATCGATCCTTTCTGCAAGATTTTATATTTGCTCTAAGTTGTCAAGAGTCGAATGATTACTCATTGCAGACATTTATTGAATCGTGAGCATTATAGCTTAAAAGCTGTCAATCAAATACATAACTGTAGAAGATAAGAGAGTAATAATCCTAATTCTAAATTTACATCGAATAGAGTGCACGAAATTAGCGAAATATGCCCGCATCCGCGTGTTCTTCCTAACCTAGCATGTCTTTCATTAGCAGCTATTTATAAAATCTTTCAAACCAAAGCCGAAGAAATGTAATTACTGTACTATTTTTATATAGTTTATCGATTATTAGCAGCAAAAACTAAGAAATCTAACTTTATATTTACGATTATTAATTATTCTCAGTGATAATGCTTCTAAAGAGCGTTATTTGGATACCTATATTACTCTGTTAGATTTAATGTAAGTATTGAAATAAAACTTATATAAAATGTATTCTTTAAGACCCATTTTTGATATTCACAGACTAAATTCATACTAAATTTATACCTTTTATAGATTCCAATACAACGATTGGTTACCGCATATTGTAGCCATCTTACAGCCAATCCCAATACCTGAAAAGTAAGTTACGTAATCATACAAAAGTAGAAAAAATCAATTTTTTGTCATTCTAGCTGATTTGGTTTAGTAATATTTCGCAGGATATCTTACGACAGTTAAGTACTGTATATATTACAAATGTGTATTTAATCTTACTATTCTGTTATTATATAGGGCCCTGCATCATGATCGATTTTTAAGGTAGCATTAACATAAGTTTATATGATATTTAGAACTTTGCAAACAAATTCGAAACCTAATTGGCTATAAATTTACCATTGTTAGTTGTTTAGAGAGACTATTACGGATATGTGTTAAAGATGACAGATGCGAAGTAAGAGTATGATCACTTTATTATCTGCAATGATATTGTGCTATTTAATTAACCTATCACCAAAGACTAGAAGTAACTTTCAACTCGTTTGTACTCGTAATATTTGCAGGTACATAAGGCTGTCTTAAATGTTCGCGAAGGCAGACGTGGTTGGATTCATCTATTTGCACCGGATAATCTTGCTTGTCGTGATGATGGGGACTTATTTGCTGCTATGGTATGAAATTTTGCTCATATTCTTACTATAATTTTTGTGTTCAATAAATTTTTAATCCGCTATTTTATCTTCTTTTTATCATCTAGATATGCAAGCTTATCAGTTGCTGTTGTAGAGATAAGCCATCGCTTCGAAATTTCTTAGAATTTATCACTCCTATGATTGCTATTTGCAAACGCGGCAATTTGCAAATGATTAAGGTAAGTATTGCAACAATTCCTGCAGTTAATTACTTTCGTCTTCTAAAACTAACGCAATTTTAAATTTGTGAAGACCGTAATCTTTATATTGGAGAGAGATGTAATTCCTGAAACTGATCCACGCTACGAAGAAATCATCTCTAGTCTTCAAAGTACAGAAGCTAGTCGTCACGAGTTAGAAATGATGTATGAAAGAAAGGCAGAGCTTTCAAGAATGGTAATCATTTAGATGATCTTGAAGTACATTATTAATTGCACTTTCTAACTTTATTTTCTTTTCCTTAGCAACAAAAAGGAGGATATCTGCATTTAACTGTTCCTGCAAAATCTACAGTAAGTGGGTGCTGTAAAAATGTACTTCTTACCTGCGTAATTGAAATATAGTTTATTCAGACATGCTATACAAATTGATTACAATTGATACTATATCAACGTTAAATATGTGATTAATTAATTTCCAGGATAAAGATCTAGCCGATATCTTGGCAACCGGAGAATACAATAACCTAAAAACATTATCGTTGGCATTCACTCACGTAACCAGTGCTTGTGCCGAACAATTAATTAAACTTCGCAGACTTACACATTTAAATTTATGGTCAACCCAAGTAAGGACGATTACCTTAATTAATTACCATAGACTATAATAGATTCCTGTTATCGTGAGCTTTAAAAAGCCTGCAATTGTGCACAATATCACTTATTACATCTAGCATTGAACACATTACTTTGTTATTTGCATCGATAGTTTGGGGATAAAGGATTGAAGATACTTTGTGAGAATTTAGACAACCTAGAATCTTTAAACTTATGCGAAACACCGGCAACAGACAAAGGAATAGAAGCATTAACGTGTATGGTTTTAGTTATTTCATTCGTGGCTACATAGATAAGATAGACCTTCTTAAAACATTAGCAGTAAAATTAAGAATAACTGATTAACTTTAATTAAATATCACATTTCCAATACTAGCAATGAAATCTCTTAAAATACTGAATCTTAATAGCACTAAATTGACCACATTAGGATTTGAAAATCTAATGGTAAATACTTTTATGCCTTGTGTTAGCTTGATATGTTAAAATGTTTTAAAAAGTATTCGTGTAATAGATAATAATGGACGTATATAAATCTTATCAGGCAAAATTACCCAATCTGGAATATATTGATGTAAGATACACCGAAGCTTGGGTAATAGACGTTAATCTGGACGATTATCGCCCGGTTTATATTAGTCAGAAATGGTGAGCTATAGGTTTATCAAAAGATATTACGGTTTTACCCTTTCAGCTATACATATTTGATTTCTGTAATCCCTGATACATAGGACTGGCGATCTTAACGTTTAATGGAAGGAAATTTTATAAATTAATAGGACATTTTCTGGTTGCTGTGAAAGAAGTCTAAGACAGAAACAGCTGCAGAAAACTAAGATATACTAATATATCGTATTCGAGTTTGACTAGAAATGAATCAAATAATTTATTGCTTTACAGATGTAAATATATAAAACTTCAAATGGGTAAAAAAATTGACCTAATTTTGAATAATATACTGTACTTTTCAGTATTAGTGTAGCTAGCCTACCCTTCGAAATTGGCGATATTATTTTCGTACTATTCGGACATAATGATCTTCGGTCACTGCTTATACACGCTTGCTATGTATTGTATTGGTAAATATATTTACTTTGTATGGAGGCTCTTAAATATATTTCTGCTCTGGAGCTATTTACTTATTACTGATAAAGTAATGCCAAATGAAGTATAAAACCGTAACCCATTAGTAGCATTCTATTTACATATATTCAATGTTTACTGTATTTATGTTAAGACGCAATTCTTCGTTGCTTATTTGTTAATTATTCCTCTATAATCTCTCTAAAATTTAATTAAGTACTTCTCTTAATAACATTATGTGCTCGTCGTCATTTCATGGCATATCACGAAATAGTATGTTCTTATAAATCGTTTCTTATCAAACGACCATTATAACTATAGTTCTATAATTGACATAAAAGAAATAAAAATATGTTATTTCTAGTCACACAATTAAAACATTGTAGAGGTCGTCTTCTAAAGCTACTATTTAGAAAGTTTTCCTTAGTTTGTATGAAATTGTTCTTAATGTTTGCCCAGTATTCATTAGGCAAGCTTATCAATTAAGACTGACACTTTACGGCTTATAAACTGTAAATATATTTATTTATTATACTGTATATTACATCGCAACAAGTAGTTGATGAGAGTGCAGTATTTGATTTAGAAATTGAGTAATATCAACACTTTTACTGGTATTTATGCTATATAGTGCTTGATAAATTTAGCCCATGATATCGTCAACACAAACAGATCTGCACTTTATAACCAACTATTTTCAATTATAGTAAGCTGTATGAAAAATATCAAAGTGTGAATGATAGATAGTCAATAAGGGTTAACAGCAATACTTTTGCTGTTAAAAAAGTTTAGCCGTTGCCAAGTTAGATCTGTCAGGTATACACACAATACAGCTTAAATCGTACATCAGATCTTAGACAGCTAATGTCTAGCTTCATATTTAGTCACTATGAATTCGTATGATGTTAAGGTAGGTCCGTAACCATACTGGTTATGAGTCCATAAATAAGCACAGAACTTAACTTTTATATACAAAAACATACATTCGACATTTATACATACAGTATTTCCAAATGTTAGTTTTACAGCTTAAATTAATAATTTACCGTAGCCTACGGTATACCAAACATTGAGATGTATGGCGTACTGATAAAGTAATCTATACGAGTATTACAATATATTTATCACTGATTGATGTAAATGGATATGTGCATTTATGCGAATTAACTGATTTGTCCTACAATATAAAGATCTAGTAAAAATAACCGCATGTTAATTTATAAACTCGTATTTTTTATTCTTGATGATGGATTGAGAATAATAAAATCAAAGATATTGCCTTACCATATAATATATGAGATATTTTGGATGGATTGACTGATACATTGTACAGCATATTCGTAATTACGTATACGCACCTAGTTTTTGCGTCGAACGAATGTACGCAGTATGCGTACTGTATTTTCTAAAAGTAAGATACTCCATACTATGCTTATCTAAATTTAATAGAGTACGAGTATACCATCTATTATTTCAATCATTTTATTTTAACTTAAGTCTTAATTTATAGATTAGGAAATATAAAAATCTACGAAAATTTTAATTGGGGACCTGGTGGACCCTAGACCCCTTTAAAAGAGCTTTTATTGCACTATTTTAGTCTCCCGTACGTAATTGTCCCAAGGCAGCAATTGCAACAAGGGTTCAAACTCGGAGAACAGAGTCGAGAAGAAATTGAATAACTACGTCTATTTAAAATCCAAAGCACATAGCGCATAGTCGGAGGGACCTACGGGAAAGATGCCTAGGGTAAGAGATGCGCTCATTTATATAGCATTCTCTTACCCTTTTGACAAGTAAACAAGTTTAGCGTAAACAGATTTTAGGTATCTACGGATTACTATGAGAAATAAAGTAAAGTTAATAACTTAGGAGAAGTGATCTCATCGTAAATAGTACAAAAGACGACAGTAATATACGAGTATATTCTACCATTGTACATGTTATATATACATAATATAAAATATAATATACTGAAAACAGAATATTAGGTAAGTTTACAGATATCTAAATCTTTAGCAGCTCTGTGAATCATCATTTCACGTCTTATCAAGCGTGCAGTACAGCATACTGTACAGTACAAATATTGTACTGTACTGTACGGTACAGTGTACAGTACAGTAAATACAATATAGTACTGTACTGTATTGTGTACTGTACAGTACTGTACTGTACTGTTCTTTACTGAACCATTGAACAGTTGCGCATAGACCTGACGGTGAGTGAGTTGCGCACGCTGTTGAGATACAGTACCAATGGCTGTTACATACTGTGTACGGCAATGTACTGTATATCCGTGAGCTGTAGACAACGTTCAACAGTTCTCTTTAGACCGATTTAAGGTCAAAAGGCGGCAAAAAGTAAGATCAAGTATGGCTTCGAATACAAATGCGGTTACGTTCGACGAACTTGTTCAGCATGCCGAACAGCTGAATGCTGATATAGAACATGGTTTAGAATTGCCTCGGGTGGAACGAAGTTTATTACAAATCTCAGAAACGGTACAGAAATTGAAGAGTAAAACTATTCATGCTACCGGTGAAATGAAAGATGTAAAAGCAAAAGCGTAAGTCGAACAGTCGTTTACTATGCTCCAGTACAAGCTACATGTTCCATAGCTGATAGTAACATTTTACGCGTAATAATAATGAGCCTTTAATCGTATTTATCGAATGATTTATTACTCTATACAAGCCCTTAAAATCAAAGGAAAGAATATCAATTTTACTACTACAGTACTTCGTTTTTATTGTTTAGTTACTGTAATGTTTTAACGTAAGCCTTCCTGTCCTCATCAAAGTTAGATCCATGCTTTCTTGAACTGTCAGTTCGTAGTTCGGCATACGTGCATAGTACGGTACAGACAAGAGTACAGTACAGTAGAGCAATAACTATCATGATGTACGGTATGAGTCGAGATCATTGCATATCTTGTAAGAATAATACGAGAATTCATGATCTATAAAATTAATATTCCGTAAAATGTATACTACTGTACTATGAATTCGAACACGATACGGTACTATCAGCCTTTCGACCACGTTTGGAAGTTCTCGTATTATGCTATATAAACTGAAAGATTGTCGAATACAGGCTATGGTAGCACAGCATTATATGCAAACACATGTATACGTTGCCGTTTAAATAGTGCGTACATCAGATGGCTACATTTTAGCGGTTAACTCAGGTACAAAGGTTTTTTTTAATTTCTATAGTATTTTAACCTTCTTGTCTTCAATATTGATCTTACGAATACAGTTTACCTTTCGACCAAATACCTCCACGACAGTACTGTAATATTGTAGGTCGGAAAATCTAAAATTGGCTAACCTCTTGATAAATGTACCGTAATTTAATTTATTTATGGTCCATAAAGCATGGTAGTGCCAAATTCGTAACTGCTGTTGGTGTAGCTAGTAGCTTTTTATCTTTCTGTAGTCTGCTGTCCAAACTACAGTATAGATTCTCACGATGAAATTTATGATGGTGTACGCTACACTACGATTATATAATAAAGTCATCCCCATGAATGATTAATTGCTACACCTTAAATTAAAATTTTGCTCTTGCAACTCAATACCGATTAAAAGGATAGTGAAAGTACTTATTAAAATAACCATAAATGATAATAATTATAATATAATATGAGAGAAACACAGATTAAAATTATACCTCGTAATTTACAAATTGTCTTTGGAAATCCTGCTCGTAACGGAAAACATTTACTTTTGGGATACTCGATAGGTCTATGCTATTAGGATCTAATGGTGTCGATTTGACTGATCTTGACCAAGACGTTGATATTTTGGCAACATCCGCTAACTTGCATCCTCTGGAACCGATTAGTGATTCGGATATTCAGGTAATTGAGTTATGACAAATTCTATCACCATTTCTTGATCCTAAAATGCTTAAGACAAGTCAAAGATACCTAGTTGGACGAATATTCCGTTGTATAATTATAACATATTCTTTTGACAAGGGCTTCATAAGGAACGAACGTGAAAATGCTATGTTATCTGCTATAGAAGAAGCTAGACGAAATGTAAGTTAATTATAGAGAAAAATTCTAAACTAAATGTAGTTAACTCTTTTTCGCAAGCATGCATGGAGATTAATAGTATTTTAGGTTTAATCATAAAGTATTTAGTACAATTTTTGCCCATTAATCTTTCATTATATTTAAGACAATGGAAATGGCAGAGCAACATCAATGGCAATATATGGTCACAGAATGGGAAAAAGAGAAAGTAAAAATTTTAAATCATCTAATCGGTAGCGGAGAAGATATTGCTGTAACTGACGACAATGATGTTAGTAATTTTTATATTTATCGATAGATTTATATATTACTAAGTAATATGATAATTATAATTTATTGGCTAGGGCCCTAGTAGCGTTGCAATTATTGAAAAACAAGGTGTGATGGATGCGATAGAGCTTTCTTATGCACGGGAGGTAGATTTCTATGTCAATAATATGAAATATTTTGTATGTTTGGCCTTTTTAATAATTGTATTACTAAAAATTTTGTTTTAGATATACATTCGCAATGAAAGGCTCATTAATGGAGAGCAAGTTAATCTTATTCAGGCATTACGAGAAGCTGCTTCTAGGGAGGCTGACGCGGTAAATATTAGCCAAAATAGCATTCTTTAAACATGCAGACATGCAGTTAACGAGCTCTCTATCTCCATAGAACATTGTAGATATTTGGGATCTAATTTATGAAATAGCCGATATCGAAATCACTGAGGTTATCGATCCGCTAGCACTACGGTAAAGAGAATCTTGTTGCCTCTATTAGAATAGTAGGTAAACTTATTGTAATAGAAGTATTCCGTGCTGATCGAGGATTAATTTTCTAAGGTATGAAGCAGAATCACAAATGTTGTTTATAAATAAGGCACGAAATTGTTTGGAAAGGAGGTAAGCTTATGATCAAATTTTAGTGGGCCTTTACATCGCTCTTAATGTAACTTTCTGTATAGATATTTAGATTACGTTAAAAAGACAATTTATGGAAACTTACATCAAGCAAAGTTAGGTGGTGTCCCGAGTACTTATCATACCGTAAAAAGTTTTCTGAATATCACTATGCCTAATTCTGTCTTGAATTTAGAGGTAAGACGTTAGCCAGGGTTTGTTTTATGATCGTTGCTGATGACTATTGTAATATTTAGGACGGTCTAGTTGATGATAAGCCAGTGTGGGCTATGATTTACTATTGTATTCGATGCGGAGACTTAAAAGCGATGTTGAACGCTGCTGACCTGTAAGATATATTTGACTTGATATAGAATTCCATTATTTTAACTAGTACTAAATAAAATATATTTTGTAGACAATATCTAGGCGAGATTACAAATTATCTTGAAGAATTTGCTAATAGCCCTAATCACAGGTACAGTATTACACCGTTGAAATAAAATTTATAAATCATGAATAGCTTGTAATCAATATTAAATTCTGGTATTGCCTCTGGTAGTATTTCTGCGCCATCTGCAACTAAGGTGCAACTCATGTACAAAAGATCTGAAGGGCATAGCTCTGACCCCTTCAAACGGTATGATATTTATGGCTGGTTTGTTATTTACATTATGAGTTATAATTGGGTCAGCTCAATTTTCAAATAGAAGGATATTATCCTTTTAAATGGATATTTTAACAGATTGTCAAGAATTACCGATTTTAAATTAATAATAATACAATCATGTACTGGCTTTTATATATAATTATAATGTATGATAGTCATTTTCTCTTAAGTTAGCTTCGGTTGTAAGTTATAGAATTTACTAGTAATTGTCATCATTGTTCTGCTACAGTTGTAACCTTGGTCTTATTATACCTTTGCTGTAGAATTGTTTACTGTATTGTGGGAAGTTGTGACCCGACTGATAGTCACGCTGAAGTTGCAACTAAAACAGAAGATTATATTTGGCTTAAGGCATGGAATTACTATATCTAATACGTACATAAATGTTGTCCACGTCATTTCTTAGTAACGAAATTCGATCTCCACTTTATATTAGCTCTGTCAACTTAGACCAAACGAAGACAACAGTCAATCTCAGGAGGTTTTTACACTTCCTCAACTGCAAACGTTACTGATAGATCATTATGGTATATCTCCATTTTATATAATTATGCAGTGTTCATTTAATTTAGCTGCTAATAGTATACGGTTTTCCTGTTTCTTTCTTCAGGAGAATCTCACTTTAATGCATATCAACAACCGTTACTGTACTTCAGAGTGCTTCTTCTTACAATGCAGTTTGAAGCGGTATGTTAGTATTCTTTATTCGATTGTATTCAAGATCTTTTCATAGCTCACTGTTCCTAACATTAATGTCTTTGCATAACCGATATATCTGAAAATATATTCAGGCTATCGAGTTTTTATTTAGGATCGCTAGATATCGAACTCATAGTATCCATTTTGCCATCTCATTATATGAAGCCCATATACTCTCTTTGTCTAAGTCATCCCAATCACAATTACGTAAGACTTCGTTATTAAATTGTAGTGCAGCCCAAATATAGCTTAAGATTATATACAGTATGTGTGAATATCGTGCATGACGTAATTACTAGGCTAATTAAGATAGATACACTTGTATAGGTGCTAGATCGTAGAGTGAGATTAAATATGTGAGGATTTGTATTAGTAATTGCAATACGGATTGTAAAAGTTATTAGTCATACTGCTTGGCACCTCCAGGTACGCTAGAGGTGTGATGTTAGCCTTATTAAGGTAGATAATGATTTATGTGTCAAGAAGATACTCTGTACACAATTGTATATAAGTAGGAGATTTTATCTCCGAAGACAGAGTAGCTATAGATAATCTAGTCCTTGGTAGAAGACGTAACTACTGTAATAAAGTGATTTTCCTTCAAGTTGTGGAAGTCGTTGCGTTTCGATAGACACTTTATTACATAAATACAATCACTAAATCTAACTAACGTTTTTTATTTGCCTGGCTATCTTTCAGTTACAGTAGAACCTTCGGATCCTCAGCCTTCTCGACGTTTGAATTTTTGTCGTTTAATAATGTCCTACATAAGAAAATTCGAAGGCACAAATACAAGAGAAGCGCTACAATATCTATATTTATTGAAGTACGTATATAATTTGAGAACGAATGATCACCAGTGACTGACTCCTACAATGTACATTTTTAGAGGAATAAAAAACCCTCAAGGTGAAGATGTTTTTGAGTCTTCGTTAAGCGAATTGGCTTTGGAAACCAGAGAATTTGATATGCTTCTAGGCAGCTTAAACAGCGATGGAAGTAAAAAAGTTAGTTGAAAAATTCACCAGCAATGTTCACTATTATTACAGTAACCTTATCCTACAACTTTTAGCTTGGCTGTATAGATAAATTTTACATAAGTGGTGCAAAGGCGGTTATTGAAAAAGTTGCCGTTGAGTCGGAAAAGAAAGGACTATTTGAAGAAGCTATTAAGTTATATGACTTAGCAAAGGTATAACGCCCTAGTTCGCTGATGTACCTGCTGCTACGTAGCTCTTTAGTTATCTAAACATGCTTATGTACTGTATCTAATCTGTTGCATGCCTTCAGAATCATGAAAAAGTTTTGGAAATTCTTAACAGACTTCTTAGTCAGGTATTATGCTTTGATATTTTACACTGATCCTGGTACTTTTTTGACTTAAGTTCATAATATTTTACCTTTTGAATGTTAAATTAACTTGCAGGTCGTACCGAAATCGAATGACAGTGATAACACAAGATCTCGGTTACAGGATTTGGCTGTTTCTATCGCTCAACGGTATGATACCCTCAAGTGTGATATGCATATTGAAAAATATTTAAATTTTGGCTTGTATGACCCTTTCATTCATAAACTATGTATCTTCGACACAGCTTCAAATCGCTTGGCCATTTCGCAAGTCGAGTACGTCTTAAAGCACTATATATACTTTTGGATGTGATGCTGTTCTTCGACTTATTTCACGGTCATAATTACGAACAGGCCCTTGATGTAAGCAAGCAATTTGTATATTTTAATCATAACTGATTGTTGAGTGTATACAATTATATACGTATTTTATTTATTAGGTTGTTAAGAAAATTGGTATACTACCTTTAGAGATTGATGATACTGTGGAACAAAAAGTTGCTTCCTTTAAACAAATTGCTGATGAGGTTCAATTGATGAGATGATACTCTATTACACAAGTAGTAGCTTGTGATTAGGTATATATGGTACGCCAATATATTAAAGCCGTACCTGCTTAATTTATCTCTTAGATAAAACGAAATATTCCTCAAGTATTGTTAGCAACGATGAATATCCTGTACGCTCAGTATGAATCTATCAGGTTCGCCCGAGGGTCCATTTTACTTATACTGTACATCAATATCGGAACTAAAGAAGATGTTTTATTTTCACTCATAACTGAACATTATAGACCTGGAAGTATACAAAATCCCTTGCTGACATCTCGAGCAAATGATGGGGGCAGAGATATGGTATGAAGTGTTAGACTATAGTTAATTATAAAATGAAAGATATTTTCACAGCTGATTTCGTTTCATTGCTTGAAATGGATGTATTTTTTCATTTCCAGCATGTTAAAGAAATACGTCGTCAGGCCCGTACATTAATCACTTTTGCCGGAATGATATCCTATCGTATTCCAGGAGATACCAACTCACGTCTTGTACAAATAGAACTCCTCATGAATTAAATTTATCATATGTACTCGAAATGTGTATTAGCAGTAAACATTCGTATCACGTCCGCCACTGAAATTTATTAATGATATTTTTCCTAAGTATCTTAATTAAACATGTACAGGATGAAGTAATAACACATATTGCTAGCAAATGTTAATGAACAATACCTCTTTCATAAATGAATTGAATAATCAGTTATATTAAATTTAGCTACGTTTTTTGAAGCTGTAAAAAAGTCGAAGAATCGATTAAATACTATATGATAAATGTATAAAAATGTTAATATAATAGTAATCATGCCTATGATTTTCAACAACCAGGGAAACAAGGATCATCTTGTTGTCCACAAGGATACATTTAAGTATTTGTGTAATTACAGTAGAACTCCACCTGGTAAGATAGAAAACATCCTTTGACGCTTTTTTAACTATTCCTATCAGGAAGCTAATGAAGATAATGCCATGTCTCAAACATCGCCTAAACGCCACTTTCACGTTTTTAACGCTTCTGTAAACACATTAGCGTATTTGGTAGCATGTACAGCAGTTTATTTTTTAATTATAATTATCTATAGTTCCATGCTTTCTGGTGGCTCTAGTAAGTCTTCCGAATGATCGATTAATTCCTGGTGATGAACATTCACTGTATTTTGATTTCCAATTGCAAAATCGGAGCTGGTTGCATGTTTGTTTTCTATATCAATCGGTGAATCGTTTGTAGACATTGATTGTTGGTCTATGTTGATATCTTGTAATCTATCGGTTGTAGTACCGGTACCACCGACAGGGGATTGACTAATCGGTAGATTGGAAACTACAGTTGCAGGAAATCCTACGGAGGTCATAGGGACTGCTTGCGAACTCTGATTGCAAATAGTAAAGTTGGGGTTCGCACGACCCATATTACGATTGATTGTTATAGATGAAATAGACGGACCAATGCTAAGATCAGGAACAGTACCTTCTTTGCTCTATTACTCTAAATTGTTAACATTCAATTAAACTGATTTAGTTTATACAAGATGCAAACAATTATATGCTATTATTTAAGCGTCGGAACGCTTGTATCTGATCAATTAAAGATAGTTGCAATGCATCTAGAAATTGATAATCTCTAGCACTATAAGGTATTGAGCTACTGTGGCTCATAATGAATTTAATTATTTTAAACTAAAGCTGACGAAAGTTATTTTTATATATCATTAGTACGGTAATATATCTTTTTTGGGCGTCAATAGATTCAAATAGAAGATAATACCGGTAATATCAGAAATTTTGCAATAGCGTATTAAACGTACAGCTTTGTAATCTAAAAATTTTTCCTTGAATGTTAAAAAGTCCGTGAAGGATGTCAACATGTCGAAAATTTCTCCTTCAATTTGATCTTGACGAGATCTTATAAGAATAAAAGAAATTAAATATTCTAATCAATTGGCTTACAAGTGATAACTAGTAACATTTACAAAACATAAAATTTAATAAATGAATATTTACATACCTTCATAAAGCAAATAACTAGTACAGTATTTCCGATTTATTTAATTTAAAAGCAGACTATAGCACGTATTACTACATCTAATCGAGAATATCCGAATGAAGCAGTATTGAAAGCGCCATGACAACAAACAGATGTAAAACTAGGTGTGCTGTAACAATTTCGATAGAACGATAATGTTTATAATAGATAGCATGCTCTATACAAATATACAATATCACACAAAGTGAATTTTCCGTATCGATTGTGTCTAATTTCAGTAGCACTTACTGTAACATCTTCATAAATTCTTTCATTGAAAAATTAGGCATCCGTGCTCGTAATGATTCTTCTGTGTATTTTTCAATAGTACTAACCTAAGAAAGTAATCTTGTATCACACTTAAATTACAATTTCTTGGTAGTTAATATTTTACAAAGCCTTTGCCTTATGTGCTAAGTGCCGGATAAAACCTATTAAAGTGTGCAATATGACTATAAACTCTTAGCGTAAAGAGAAATTCTGTAACACATAAAACACTTACATATTCATTAAAGATATCAGTATAGATAAGCTTATTCTCTTCGGTATTCTCAAACTCCATATAGTACTTTTCCATGAAATCACTTTCCATTTGTTGAAATTCATCCTCTAAAATTAAGATCGGTTAGCATTTCTTATTCGAATAAGCTGGTAAGATACATAGAATTTACATGCATACCAGTTGCTTCAGGATAAGACAACACAATATTATTCATACTATTAGATATCATTAACTTACCGTCTGTTAAAGAATTACAAAATCCTATGAGGATATTATGACTTATATTGCGTAACTTACAACAGAGTATTGACAATAAGGCATTTACATATTAATCAACTAATGGTAAGGAAAACGTAACCTCTAACGTCGATAATTATAATTAATTGATATATATATGCGTAATTATTATATTTAAGTTAAAGTCTACATATTTTCCATTAAAGAAAGCTATCTCATTACTTTGTCAAAACTGTCTCATGAAAAGATTTCGCTAGCAGAATTATAGTGGAGCAATTAATGACATAAAAAAAATCTATAAAAATGAGCTAATGACTCATGACTGATCAATGAGACATTTGTTTTGTCCAAATGCTAATTTAGAAACGCGTATTAGAACTTCTTTAAAAGATATATTGAGTAATGTCTGCGATATATAAATCAACTAGTTTACAGCATGATAAATGTATGTTCATCATTGGGTGCTAATAAGCATGACATGGTCTTTAGTTTTAATTCAAAATCCACTGAGTAATATTTTAATGTAATTACTTGATCAGAATTAGATATGGCAACGGGCAACTACCTATAGTGATTTACGGCATCATCATTTATCATGTATTGTATACATAATAAAATTACTACGAGAATAGCTAGTAATTATGTTCATTTCTCTAAACACTAGATGGATGTAAATGTAGTAACGTAAGAGAAAAATATTCATTTAGCTTATAGTTATCGCATGGTAACAATGTAAGTATGGTCTTCAAGCATTTTTATGTATATGCATAATTTTATCATGAACTACCGATAAATTCATACCCATAATAATATCTTCTAAATGACCAATAATTGTATCAAATTTAGCATCTTGTCTGTTGGACCTGAAAAAATATCATGAAATATTGCATTAGGTCTAACATTACAATATACTCGCGTAATATAACTGTTATAACGCCATCAGTATGAATATTGTACAGATAAAATGAATATAAATAGCGTCAGTGCCATCAGTAATTATCAAGTCATCATTATATATAAATCTTTAAGAATATAATAGTGTGTCTGTTGCTATATATCACTCGTACTTGTGGTACTTTTAATTCTAGTACCGAAACTATCTTAAGGTATTAGATTTTAAATTACTTCATGATACTACCAGTGGATACAGTATATCATAATTGGGGTTATCCTAAATAATTTTAATCGACATTACCTGCCAATAACAATGTTTTCTTCAAAATTTAAATCGACCTCATCTACAACATTAGAAATAATAGCAAACATCAACGATTAATCAAATTTATTCTATTTTATTAATCGCAACGTTAGTTCCTTTACATGACAAGGATTTATAAAGATTTTAATAATCTTGTGCAGAATATCGTCTTTTGCCTTAGAAGTTTTATTTTCGTTATATACACTTAAGAGGATAGACGATATACAGTACAGTGAATCAACGTGTGGATTTACGTACTGATATTTTAAGCTTTTGCGCTTGAATTTGTGTTAGCTATTACTGATATCGCGCACTTTCCATATCGCAATGCCTTTGCGTCAGGCATGAGTAGAAGAATTCTGTAGATTATTAACTGAATATTGCACAGCAGTAATTTCTATTAATTATCAGTGTACAAACTACCACTGAGGTTGCTGTATAGGATATTAAGTTATTTCCTTGCATTTTCTTAATCTATCAAAATAGAAGTACCTGGACGATTTGCCGCCATGGTGATGCTTTTTGCCGTCTAGTTGTCTACTCAGGTACCGTATACCGTGTACAGTACAGTACAGTACAGTAAGGTAGAGTAAATTGTGCAGTACTGTAAAAAAGGGACCCTAACTCACTGTACTGTACAGTACAGTACAGTACACCATCGACCACAGTATGTACTGTAGACTACGAATACAGTGTACTGTACTGTACAGTAGTCAGTGATAGTAATGGACTACAGTACTTACTAAAAAGATTAGTACTGTACTGTACTGTACACTGTACAGTACAGTTACAGTACAGTACACAGCCATGATACTGTACAGTACAGTACAGTATGTACAGTCATGGACTCCATCGTACGGTACTGTACTGTACTACAATAATATTGGTAAGTTCAGTACTGCGCATTGATAAACTGCAGACAGTATACTGTACAGTACAGTACAGTACTGTAGTACAGTATCGTACAGTGTACTGTACACTGTATGTACAGTACTTTGGCTCAAGGCGACGCCGGCCTGCGCTCCCTTGACGAGCAACTTACAAAATGACAGCAAATGGCTCTGTTTAGAATTTGTCACGATTACGACAGTGAGAGCTCATCAGATATCGATAACCAAGAAAATCAAACACGGCCTAAGGTTGATGATGGGATAAACTGTGAGGGAAACACACGCAATCCTAAGTATGCATCGTTATAAAGTACAGTATTGAGAGATAAAGTAGTACGATTAGGTTAATTCATAGACATAATGATATTGCATCCTTTACATATCTCGTAGTAAGAAACGATTTTCTTCGAATGGATAGCAAATTTGCAGTAGTTGTAATAATAATTTTACAGTAGTGTTTCTGGTCTATAATAAAGTCGTTTTATTATTTATTTATTTTAATCTCGGAAATGTTATCGTTATTTATTAATATTGTTTTATACGTACGTTAAAACTTAGGTATGCACCAAATATTCCATCTAGCATTCTGCAAATGTTCAGCGAAGGTACAAGATCTTATACGCATACCGTATTATATGGCTACATCTATTGTATATCATTCGTAATTTAATAGTAAGTAGCATTAATAAATCAAACTCATGGCTGCTCCTTAGAGAAAGAAGATAACCAACTCGCTAGCATATCTAATGTCACCAGTTATAGGAATCACATGTCGCAAGATCGTGGGAAATGGCTGACTTATGTTTGTGTCCCTTGTAAGCAATGTAGTAATATATATGTACTGTATACTTCCTATACATATATCATTTCGTAATTTAATATATGCTTTTACATGATGTATATTAATAGAGTTAATTACATTTAAAATACTATGAAAACGAAGTTTTTGAATACGATTTTTTCAATTTTACAAAATTAATTATTATTGTACGTACAGATTTTATCCTATGGTAGAATAGGATTCAAGTTGGTTAGTCACATCAGTTACTAAGTGAATATCAGCTTAGCGCAGTAATTCAGATTAATATTTAGATGTTTTAATTTTATCATTGTACAGTATGGCGAGATATAATTATTGGCATATTACACATTCTATTCTCATTAGTAAGATTTCAGAATTTACTTATTAAGTGCATATTGCCCTGTATATAATACAGATTCATTTGTTTAATTCTATAATGGTTTAAATATCTTGTACAAAGTGTCTGGTGGAGGGTTATTCGATGTTGTTGTAGCTGACTTGATCAGCACAGCCAAGCCAGCCTTACCTACTCTTGAAAGAATTATAGAAGGTGAACTTCACATCAGCTTATCAAAAAATGTGCATATAGGCTTTCACATTATGCAACCTTTAATGAACGATATAAAGGCTGCACTAACGACTAAGACAAGGTTGGTAATAATTTTAACGATGCTAAATGTCGTTATTTGTTACACTATGTAGATCCTAACTGAGATGTCAAAATACTCGTAACCTGTATAGGTTTAACTGTTATATGAACTCGATCGCAGTTTATCCAAATGACGATTATACAAGGTATACTAAAACTGACCTCATATAGCTGTGTAGAATTAGTGTATTTATCAACCTGACTATTAGATTCTAGGAATTGATAAGGCATGTGTTTTTGACGTATGAGTATTGATTTGATATGATTTCGCTTACATAGAACTTTTTTAGCAATAGAAATTTACGGTGGCTATGAGCAGGTAAAAAGAATTTAGTACACTTTATCATGGCACAGTAGTAGCTACACATTGATATTCACAGCTTATCTATTATTATACTTACTGTAGTTGCGATCACTCACAAATTCTATTAACGAATGCTTCCGAAAGTACCAACTGCCGCCATTTTACGAGGTAACGCTAATGATAATTAATATAAGACAATAGGTTTCAACTCTGTTATTTGATCAGCTTTATCATATTGACTATCTGCGCTACTGTTTTTAAATCTTACAATATTAATGACTTTTTATAGCCACCTTCATTTCATATCAGTATTGGCTGGTGCCCAGGAAATCAGGTTGATAAGTTTAATCAGTCAATAATGAACAAATTACAGGTAATGTCCATTCAATAATAAAATTTAATAATCTAGCTGTACATTTTGCTTTACCTGCTAATGCAATTTATTACAAATTCTTAGACGAAATTAGAGGAGTATCTTGAAGATCTAAATCCAGTCACTATTGAATATCTGGAATGCAGATGTGGCAATAAGCTTTACAAATTTTCTTTATTGGTATAACTATAATTCTAAGATTATTGAATCTATCCATATCAACTCGAACTAACATTAATCTTGAAAACTATTATTTTTACGAAGTGAATTAATCTCATCACTTTATAGGCAGTTAGCTGAGAGAATATGGATAGAGGATACGAGTCTGTGTTCATGACGCTCATAAGAAATATACCTACAGACTAGAATTTTATTACAATTCGTATACGATATATCACTGTATACAATTTATGGCACGCACTACATCAAGATACAAAAGTTGATACATTCAGTTCCTATGTATGCATAGGGACGCAGTATTGCCTTCTTTAATTTCGTATTAATGTATTAAATTTGAGTACTTTATGCTGTGTATCTTGATTTCACCTATTTTACGGTAACCGCTGTATATATCCAATGCAACAGACCATGCCACCGCTGTGACTTATTGATCATTATTAATTGCGCTTGTTCTTTGACTAATTCAATGAGTAAGTCATCCAATGTACTATCTTCGGATAACTTTGGCCCGACCAAAGCATTCGCTTAATAAATTTTATGATTCATCCTCATATATTATTTTATGAGAAAACTTTTAGTCATATTGTATTAATAGTACGCGTATAATGAGAATATTATAGATTGTTTCTTATTTAATCAGTTTAAATGCCTGCAAAGTGATTATAACTATTATTGATATTTATGTATATGCTATATACGACTCCAGTTAATTGTAATTATTATAACCGACACTATTCAAGTAAAAGCGTGACGCAGTGTATATGTAGAAGTAATCAGATTTCTTTAATGAAGCAGACAGCAGTCAAGATTGGTTATGCAGCCAAAAGCAGTTCGAAGAAATCTTATTCGATGTACTGTATACTTGACATACTCATCTATCTTAATTTATCGTTTTCCTTTTAAATCAATGAATTGTCAATTCATTGCAAATCTCTCATGAATGAAAGTATAAATTACTATATTAATACATCCTTACTCTTAGATTCTCATCATCTAAAATAATAAAATTTCCTAGCACGTGATCCTGATAGCTGCAGAAAATATTACTAATTAATAATTTGATGATATGGCTTTTATTCCTAAGATAAATATTGTGTTACACAATATCAGAACACATACAGTAATAAATTTGATAACGAGTTATATATTCATTTGAGACAGTAAATAAATAAATAACTACAATGCATTAGTCACTGAAATAATACAAATAATTGCATTCAGAATGAGAGCTTTTAATGCCATGCCATATCCGTCATTTGGTAACAAATCCAAGACAAGCATTCGTTAATAAAGTCTCTATGCAACGATATTAGTATGACTGATTACATCATAATTAATATGTATACATATACATGTATTTCAAGATTAATTTTTTTGTGTGAGATTCACATACACTTGGGCAAGGGAAGAAAAGGAAAGAAAGAATTGCGACTAAACAATTTTTATTTTACATCAATAGTGTTCATTCTTAATTAAATACTACCCATTTGATTTCTCTCCGTAATAAATTTGGTTTTAAGGAAATTTAAACTAAAGTTATCATCGCGAAGTACGTAATGGATAATATAAACTTCAATAATCGAAACCAAAGCAGGTGATGATTATAGTTATTCATTCCATGTTAGCTTTCTTTTCTTTCTGACAATCTAGATTCCAAATCTTAAAACGGTAGACAATCAACATTCAAGGCTTATTTAAAAATAAATTTTAAATATGTAATTGTATACTATACGCGTGGTAGCACTAAAAAGTGGTTATTATAGTTTCAAATCTGAATATGTCTACATATACAATAGTCTAATAAATAAAAAACCCGTATTTGTTAATGGTTAACTTTAAAGTTATTGTAATAAATAAATCGATCAATAGACTAAATTAAATTAAATTAATTAATGCTTCGTGAAGCTAGTGGATAGGGAGCATTAATTGATTGACTTGCTCCCATTACATGTGATAAACATCTAACGGATCTACTCTATACTACTGTACTTCTACGTAACTACCAAGCTGAAGGTTAAGCTCCTGCTAATACAGCAATCCTAAAAAAGGACTATACGTGTGTGTAAGCGATTGCATACAATATAGATATACTGTACAGAGTACAGCTCGATTCAACATTGAGACTTTGGAGCGACTGAACCCGATACTCTATTGCTAAACTCCTTGGCTACCGTTCAGAAATGCTATACCATAATTTTATACCAACAAAAGTATGGCATCGTTCTGCTGTTTTAAGATAGCTCAAGATTCCAATACATTTTTACGTACATAGATTAAATAAATAGAACGCTTCATTATATCATTGATGATTGAAATTGTTCAGATGATGCTTTCACGGATATGAACATCTTACTTACTTTAAGGTAAAAGGTATTTGTAAACTTCTAAACTGTTCGAATTTACAGTTAACAACCCATCTGGAATTGAATCACGTACTGTAATATGCTATAACGAGAATTCTTTTAAAGCAACTAATTTAAATCTTAACCTGGAATCGACTTCATATAGCGAGAACTGTTAGTATAACTACTGTTTATTAACAACAGTTCTAATCGTAGTAGAATTTAGATCCGTTTATGTACTCCGTCGTCTATATACGTGTAACCAGCTGCGCTGGCTGATCAACCAGTGATATATCTTTATTATTTATTATTTATTACTTGTATTATGTAATACTGTAGAAAGTTATACTGTATCTGTTGATATTAGTTGGATTCAGAGCAGGCTACCAGAGTCTGCCACTGTAAACTAAAATTTGTGAATAAACGATGATCATCTGGGACCTGGAATTATTTAATTAATAAAAACTTTCTCGCTAGGTACGCATAGTGCTACGCGTATCTGCGCGTTATAATCTTAAAAAGTTTTGTATTATCGTCAGTAAACTTTGACCACTACTGATTATAATTATTAATATGATGATCAGAAGCAGGTAGAGCATGCGAATCCTTTTCGGTATAAAAAGAATAAGTTTACCAATATTCGCTATAAAAATAGCATAGTATTTACGTCTGACAATACAGTAGATATCTAATACCTTTGATTAAAAGCTTTTAGTATTGCAGTTAACAAGCGTATACTGGGATTCAACACTATGTTACAGTTATTGATAAAAGCTGTATCAACTTTTCAAAAGCTTTACCGCCATAATTTTTAAGTTTATAGAGATTGATGTACCGTTAATATAGGCTTAGGATATAGTAATATATCATCAACAATTTCGATCACTCATATACCTGTACTGTAGTGCTTGTTTATTATACAGTATATTATAACCAACGTTTTTATCACATTGTACAGTAGTTTACATATACTGACAGTGACTGCTCTAGTATACAGTATTGTCTTTAGTTCTGTAGTCGACGCAAAGCATATAAGTATACGTTTAACATACAGTCAGATATTTCTATGATACTTCTCGTCAAAGTACATTAACTTTTATTCATTATTCGGTATGGTAACATGTCAGTAAAATTTACAAACGTTAAAATCATTACAAGTCTACCAATTGTACTGTCTCAAATATCTCACCGGCATTCATCGTATCTTCATCCATGTTTATTAGAATAATCGATTCTCGAAGCCAGGGAAATCAATGTCAAAGTTATTGCTGTCAACTTCCGTAAATGCTCCACTAGTAGTCCTTAAGATAAGTACAATTAAAGTGGTAATGATGACTAATAAAGATAGGAAAGCGATCAAAATGAAAAATCGCAATCCGGCTAGCGACGAAAATCCGCGAGGGTAGCGTTTGATAATCGTCGTAGCCAGTTTTAATTTAGCTCGTTCCAGAATTGTAATCTTGCCTCGGCTTGCTTCACTGCCCGATGTAAAATATCGTCTATACATAAGCACTCTTAATAATTATTACTATTGGTGCAATCAAGCACAAATATCCTTAGTCCAAGATTTTGTTACAGTAATTTTTATTCTTTGATGCCAATTCGCTTGCTTAACTGCAGTACTGTGCTCTATCATCTGCTGCTACCTTGCTTTTGGTTGTGCGGTACTGTACTGTACTGTACCGTACTGTACGGTATAATAAAAAAAAATAAAAAATAAAAATAAATAAATACTGTACAGTACAGTACAGTACAGTATATCAATATTACTGAATAACAAATGCGAATTAATTAATTAAAATCTCAACTACAGTACAGTGTACTGTACAGTACTGTGTACTGTACTGTAATGACAATGAGTACAGTACTGTAATAAATGTACTCTGCACTGTACAGTACGTCATTTTGCATAGAGATCCTTGTTAGTTATTTGTGATGCATCTTAAGATGTATCAGGGACTGCTAAGAGAAACAAAATTTTCTCTTGGAAGCCCCTGGATGTATCAAGAGATCTTCTTCATTCGTATTTATCTATAGTCCGACGCCCGAGAAATTTCACTCTAAAAAATTTTGATTGATTGATTCAGTAGAGCAGGTTCAAAATGATAGTACAGTGTATGCTGTAGTACTGTGTCACATACTGTACCCTGTTATTATACAGTACTGTACTGTACAGTGTACAGTACTGTATAGTCTAGTGGTACATGCATAGTTGTGATCTCTATATTTGTTCCTATACAATATTGCAACCTAGAATATATAAGCAGAACAATCAATCAATTAAGAATTCAGTTCTGTTGCAATCCTTCCACATACACTCTGTCCTTCATTTGTGATTCTCTTGCTATTTGTTCCTAATAAACTGATTCTCCCTCACCTTTCATTTCTCATTGTTAACTGAACTCCTGACACTGACAAAGGTTGACATCAAAGATATACTGTACAGTACAATGTACTGTAATGTGCGCCGTTATACTGTACAGTACTGTATTGTACTGTATTGTACAGGGTAGTAAACTACAGTGTACAGTACACTGTACAGTACAATAGACCGCAGTCACGAATAGTCACGAATGAACGATCTACGGTAACGTGCAGTAGAGACCCTTATTATTATATTTTTATTAGAGACTCTAAAAGGGTATCTAAAAATGTGCAGTACTGTATACAGTCATGGACTACTCAAAGTAAACCGGCTTTCTTTTAGTGGTTCATACTTTGGTCACAGTGAAACGCCGGCTGCCTGTTGGTGGTACCTGGTACTGTAGTACCGTGTGCAACACCGATAGGTTGTACAGTACTGTACAACCGTTGTAGGGACGCAAAAGCGGTGCGGTTGAGCCACAAGAAGTTGCAGTAAATCAGTTTTACGATGGCAACTGAACTACCAAGTCCAATCCGGACCTATGTCAAGGAAAATACGATAGTGGTTATTGGTAAAACTGACTGCAGTAAAACCCAAACGGTAAAGCATTACTACTATTTATAATTAATCCAATTTTAATTTAGGCGTATAAGCG
>NW_002060943.1:10370618-10372996 GCF_000150275.1 Trichoplax adhaerens | reverse complement strand
CCTAGAGATTTGTTATCTGTATGCATGCGGCATTGCATGTTGTGTTTAGATGATCTTATACAGTTCTACAGTTGTCGTTCGCATAATCCCACACCCAGCTGTCCGGTACGGTACTATCTCAGTATAACAAAAGACAACCTATTATGCATGCACTTCAATACAGTATTAATTAAATCTTACGTATTAACTATATCTCGTTGAATACTGTAGATAGCATGAGAAATTTTGAAAGATGGGGGCTTATCTACAGTACTGTACAGTACTGTACTATATAAGTGCTGACCTATCTCAGAGTATGCAACTTTCTCTTTAATTTTAACAATTCCATGATGTAGAAGGTATTATAGGGGTAAAAGGAATCGATACTTTTGACGTTGACTAAATAACAATCACCTTGACAATAAAGTATCACTAACAATCAGTCGGTAGTTTGCGATCGAAAGGATTGGATCTACATGTAATCTTGAGTATACAGTAATTGCATACTGTAATGATACTACGCTAATCATAGAGTTAGTGTAAACTCTACAAATCTCTAATATTGATTTTTGAACCCTTCCTGCTATAATTGAGCAAATTATTTACTACAGTACTGTATTTAGAAAGGACATAAAATACTCGCAATGACCCAATCCTGTTTTGGCTAAAAGATGGTAGTGAAAAGACATGAAAATGCGAGTGAAAAATCCTAGCGACGCCTATACCGTATGCACTACATTACCTCTACAAGTATTCACTACCGAAGTATTGCACGTGGTTCCATCAGATTTTCCTGTCTGTAGACTGTTGTGACCATTTCATCAAAATAACGTGCTAGTATGCAGAAATTATCCGACCTATAGATTTAATTTCTCTAGTGGTAAATAAGCTTTTCACTAGCGTTGACAGATTTTAAGTAAGCGTTAGTGTGGCATTTAAAAATCTTTTCTAAATGCTGTAAGGAAATGCAAGAGTGTACTGCAACGTCATCTACGTATTATATCCATAATAGTTTAGCCAGAACTATAGGTTAATAATAAAGATTTAAAATCTATTACCGTCTTTGTTAAGCCCGAATGCATAGGCTAAGACAAAGAAATGAAGCATTTTTGTCCATCGGTGGCGAAACATCTTCGTAGCACCATGACAGCACCGTACTGGATAAGCTACGGGCAAGTACAGCTTCTCTTGACGGAGTCCTCATAGAGTCATAGTCTTGGTTCTGTATATACTCGTACAGTACAGTATTTACATACGCAATACTATATTACCACCTTCTATACTAACCAGTAAATCAGTCCATCTAACGAGATAGTTACTTAATTATTACATGTAAGGACTATTAGAAAGAAGAACTTAGTAGAAGAATTTTCTCTAGTAGTCCATGCGTTATATCTTGAGAAAGTACTAATATTACTACTATACAATAGTAAAGCAAGAATGAGGATAGACGTAAACACATGATTGTAAGTTTAATATGAGAATACTTTGAAATTTAATACTCTAACATACGCGAGATTTAAAGGTCCTAAATCGGTTATTAATTAAGCAGCTTCGTTGCCCTCTATGCCACTAAGAAAACTACTACGTTCCAGATATATGATCAGTTTCTGCAGCTAGTAAATAGTTGATCATTCAAGAACGCCTTAAATTTTTTTCGCAAGAGGAAGTTAAATTGTTCAATTACTAATTGGAAACCACTTTCCTCACTGATAATTTGGTGTATAATTAATCAAATATACTCGTTATATAAAGTACACCAAATTTATATTGTTCGAATAGATATTTTTATAAAGATATTCAACCGTTAGTGATTTATTATTCGCTGGAAATACGACAAGACAACAGCCTTTGTAATCAATTGATGACACGTAACGATGATGATAAACAATAATTCTGCTACCACAACAACTCCTATTTTTATAAAAATACTTAGGAAATGAGTATTATATCACTAGTATTTTCCTTTTATAGTGCTTACAGCTGCAATAGTATGTACAATTATACACCTTAAATCTGTTATTCCCTTTGAGATTTCCGTTCTACTTACTAAACATTATTTCACATCAACGTATCTTTACTCCACATCAATACAGTATAGCAGATAAAAATCAAAACATAGAATACACCTGATCTTTAATTTAGTAGTATGTTATCATTAAGCTCACGTCAAACCTTCCGTTATGTAAGGTTTGATGGTCTTTTTTTACACCTTTTGACACTGTACCTGACAAGGTCATAAACCATTACATTCCCCATTACATTAATAATATACAGGTACTAGGTCATATGCAAAACAACTTTTAATTAATTTTTATAAAAACTAGCGATCGTTTACATAAAACGATGATTAAACATACGTACCTCTTATTATCAATACCCCAAGATATGAAAATGAT
>NW_002060943.1:10326490-10370568 GCF_000150275.1 Trichoplax adhaerens | reverse complement strand
CAGTACGAAGTAGTTCAGGTTCCCTATAGAATGCTGTGATTATTAGTTGTCTATTGATTAAGTTCACGACGTAGCGTTTAAATAAAAGTTAACTAATGAATCTATAGATTTGGGAGTGTACAATACACTTGTATGCTATTATTACAAAGAATACGAGTAATATCAAAGTATTGTAAGAAGTTCATTGATTATAAATTTATAGAACTCGTTATTAATACGTGTAAAGATTAGTTGTTTTTATACTCTTATTAGAGATTTCTATGACTATTCAAGACTTGACTTCGCATCTATTTATTGTACGATATGCTTATATTTATACTCGTATATATATTTACATACATATTGATCCTCAATTTCGGTTTTGAAAATAACTCATTGATACACAGAAATAATAGTTAAATTTACTTTTTCTCTGTCCTCTAACTTCTTAATTTTAACGAATGATTCTTACTTTATTTCAACAGCAATTGATAGTAAGGATGGGAGTAGTGGGTGATACTGAATAGTTGCGATTAAAATAAAATACACTAAAACACAGGATGAATGTCTGCTATATACTGTACAGAGAGAGGCATAGTGAATGTTAAAATCCTAGAGTTAGTATCAAATTTTAAATATTAGTACAATGCTGAATATACTAGCGTCTGTTTTATGATATAACCAGTGATTTAATTCTTGCCGATCTGGTGTTTTATTTCTTTTTATATAGTTGGTTAACTTCTTAAGACTTCGTAATATTACAGATAAAGTTGCACGCGTCAATGTCGATACTTTAGGTAAGGCTATATTGTGGATGGTAAATAATATTTATATTCAGTAACCTTTATTCAACATTTCATACTATTACTGGTAGTTAGAATATTCGTTAACTGATTCTGAAAGATAAAAGAATCACCTTATTGTTGTTTAAATCTAATAAAACATGCTATCTATTACTCAATTCGCCATACTTTTCGTAACCGATACTGCTAGTATTAAGAGTTAACCCTGTTTCTCACGAATTTTATTAATCATATTAGCTCGATTAAAATTCTATTAAAGTGTTAAAGACAACTATAAATAGCATCTGACCAGTTACTCAATTCTTCTATTCCACAGCTGCAAAATTTTTTTGTATAATCATTGATTGAGTAATTTTATTTATAGTATAAAAACGTTGCTGTCCGTTTACTACAATTTCATTTTATATAAAATAAGAGAATAAATCAACACACGATAAAAGATGTATTCTACTTACACTTTCCTATGATCTATTGTATTGTATTGTAGACGTACACTGTGTATTTTTATAATATAGCAATACAGTATATTAGATTAAAATTTTTTCCTTGATGAGTTTACTTTTCTTTCAGAGTCACTAAGATAATTTCTTTTACTACGCAGACTATAATGTAGATGAACTACAAGCTGCACTTCAAAAATCTAGTGGTATAGCTACACTGCCGATTTTATATTGTAAAGGAACTCTGATTGGAGACTTTGAAGCCTCAAAGGAATCTATCTTGTATGGGCAAATTAGTCAACAGTTAACTATGCATTCAGAATATTCTTATGACCTGATAGTTGTCGGTGGCGGTTCAGGAGGATTAGCGTGCTCCAAGGTTTAATTCCTAAATTTTTAAATCTTAATCATTTAATCATTTATAAATCTATCAATTGTACGCATAATTAAATAATATTAACCTTTCATTCAAATACTATTCGTATTAATTCTGCCTACGAAGGAAGCTGCTGAACAAGGACTTACAGTAGCCCTTCTGGATTTTGTTAAACCAACTCCCTTAGGCTGCTCTTGGGGTTTGTTTTAGGCTACTGATAAATACTTTATATCATTCTTTATTTATAGCTTTGCACCTACTACGAAAACTTATTTAAGCTATTATTTGCATGATCATTAATCAAATGACGATAAAGTGCCATTTCCTATTACTTATTCATTTTGATAATACGATATGATAAAATATTTATTATTAATTAGGTCTCGGAGGAACATGTGTTAACGTTGGATGTATACCGAAAAAATTAATGCACCAGGCGTCTTTGTTAGGTTATCATCATTTATGCATAAGACGACGAATTGATTATACTGGAAGATAACTTTCTTGAATACTTTTATAGGAGAGTCAATTCATGATGCAAGCCACTATGGCTGGGAAATAAATGAAAACTGTATATTTCTATATTTTATATTATACCATATGTAGAAACTTACCGCTAAAAGTGTTAAATTTTAGAAAGTAAATAACTGATTTCAATTATTTTAGGTTCTCACAGTTGGGAAAAAATGAAAGATAATGTTCAAGTAAATTAATTTTTTATTATGATCAAACACGCACTATGCTTATCACGGAGTGATTTATTGATAATGAACTTTGTTTATTACGCTCTAAAACTACTTAGAATCACATTGGCTCAATAAATTTCGGGTACAGAGTTCAATTAAGAGATCGAAAAGTAAAATATTTGAATGCTTACGGCACTTTAGTTGATCCTCACACCATAAAGGTCAATGTTGATTTTTTAATATAAGTTTCATTCATTAATGTAGGCATACTATCCAGTTTTTTCTAACTATTCTACCTATTACATTTGTGACAGGCTGTTGATAGACGTGGTAAAGAAACTTTATTAACTGCTAAAAACTTCGTAATATCTAGCGGTTGCCGCCCACGTTACCCAGATATTCCTGGAGCGAAGGAACATTGTGTAACCAGGTAATCTAACACATTATTTAAGAATACGTAACTGTGATATAACCATAATACTCTTTATGACAAAGCTACATCCGCCAGATAATTACTGCTTTTATTTCTTTAGCGATGATCTTTTCTCTTTGGAGAAGTGTCCTGGCAAAACTCTTGTGATCGGGGCATCATATGTTGCTCTGGAATGTGCCGGTTTTCTGGCTGGGTTAGGATTAGATGTAACTGTCATGGTTAGATCTATTTTATTACGTGGTTTTGACCAGGTATAAAACCGAAAATATATTATATTCCATGAAGATCTATCCAATATCAATATAATTTTTAAGTATATAGTGCTTTACAAAGTAGTCATTTTTGCTTAGGATATGGCAGAAAGAGTTGGAAAGTACATGAAAGACATCGGAATCAAATTTATTCGACCAGCAGTACCACTTAGTGTTGAGGCTATTACGATGAACGATGGAAAAAAGGTATTAAATGTAAATTACACCATGCTAGATAATGGAAACAAGGCTCAAGATAAGTTTGACACGGTATGTAACCTCGTCTCCCTGTTACAAGTATAAGTAAAAATGTAAATATCATTAATTAGTTAATTATAATCTACTGACACTTCCAATTAATGCTCCTAGCTTAATAATTATTATCTGTGAATTCTGTTTTATAAATAATTATATTTAATGATAATTTTTAGGTTCTGCTAGCAATAGGACGTGATCCATGCACCGTAAATATAGGATTAGATAATGCTGGTGTAGTGGTTGAAAAGTATGCATACCTTACAGTGAACAATAATAAACTAAGTGTAGTTTATTTACACTACAATTCAACTCTTTTATGTTGACTAGGAATGGCTATATCAAAACAGTCAATGAACAGACGAATGTGCCCAGCATTTATGGTATTGGAGATATTCTATACGATAAGCCGGAATTGACCCCGGTAGCAATCCATGCCGGTCGCCTGTTAGCTAAACGACTGAGTGGTGTATCGACTCAACAAGTTCGCTAAAAAATATATACTTACTATTTAAGTAGTAGTGTTGACAATTAGTTTTTAAGAATATAACACTTTACTTTTAGTGTGACTACGATAGTATTCCAACCACAATTTTTACGCCTCTTGAGTATTCATGTTGTGGTTTATCTGAAGAAGTAGCTATTGAAAAACTAGGAGATGACGTGGAGGTAGGTATAAGGAAGATTAATAAATTTGTAAAGTAAACTTACATAGCATCGTCTATTAAACTACTCATAAGGAAGTGCTCAACGTAATCATAAATTATCGTTCTTCAGTACAAGTAAACAGTAATTAAAATTGGTTTATATAGGTATATCATGCGCAATTTATGCCCTTAGAATGGACTATTCCACATCGCGATGAAAATAGCTGCTACCTAAAGTTGATCTGCAACAAAAGAGATCAGGTAACGTCGAATTGACATGCGCGAATATATAGTACGATAACTTCATGACATACTAAAGTAGAAATTGTAGATTTGAACATAATGTAACTAGATTATATGTGCTTCGTTCTATAGGAGCGGGTTATAGGAATACATATTTTAGGCCCTAACTCTGGAGAAGTCATGCAAGGATTTGCTACAGCTATGAAATGTGGGGCTACGAAGGCTCATTTTGATGATACAGTAGGAATCCATCCAACAAACGCAGAGGTACATCTAGATAATTCACTGTATTTAAATTGACGTAATCTCCATTAAATCAATCTAACTTTTGTCATAGTGGTTTACGACTCTAAGGATCACACGTCGTTCAGGTCAAGACGTTAAAGTAACTGGCTGCTGAGGTTAAATCTGCCCAAATCTATCAAAAAGAGATACGTTGATAGCTGCTATAGTATTTAATATGTCTGCTTTTTCGTCTTAAAAAAATTAAAACCAATATACTTAACATACCTTAATTTACCCAGTGGCTGTTATTATTAATAATCTAATTTTATGATCTAATAGATCTGTTTTCTGATTAATCACTTTATATTTCTTGAATATCATGTCTATCTCGTATCTACTTGAGAATAATTTGGGTAGTGAAAATCTCTCATAACGCGAGCAGATAGCTGTGACGCTTGATTGCGTTCAATGATGGTTATGTTAGAAATCTTTTAGTTAGATGAACATAATTTGATAATAGCTATTCGTCTCGTATGTAAATCTAGGATAGCATTTTTTCTTTGCTTGTTATCGTGTACCCTTAGGCAGTACACTTAGATACAATGATTTTTTCCTGTGATTCTTTATTCAATTATGCAATGCGGTATGTAAGGATATTTGCATAGCAATTATGTTGTACCATATCCTTCTCAATATGACTCAAACTATACACACCAGACGAAAGAGCTGATTAGGAGTTAGGCTTGTCAGGATTTGTGATTTGTTATCGTATTTAAGTATAATCGTGATAAAAAATAAAATACGAAGGGTGTACCTATATTAAGTCGCCCTTTTTATTAAGCTTTTATCAGTAATTTCATGCGTGCTCACATCTACGATTAGCGACAATTATGCAGCGTATAAGACATTGTAACCGGTGATACTAAGATTGATTCCATATCTAGAGATGATTTTAATCATGGACTACCAATCCTAATTTTACCTCCTGCCTTCGTAAATGATTTAAAAACGAATACAGTCATCATTATTTCTATTTAATAAAAAGTTATCCGTATATATTTAATGACACTTTAATAAAATATACACATATACAGTACAACATCATGAACTGGGTACATACGCCCATACAATCGTGAGCATACTAATAATCAATTTACAGTTAACAGCTATAGCAATTGTCGCTGCTGATAAAAATTTGTACTACATGTTACTAACATACAGTGGCAACAGTAGCCCAAGTTCATCCTTTTTTATATTTTATTGATTCATTTTATCGAATTCTCATTTAAAGATAAAGCACTCAAGAACCACTGCATTAAACCTCTTAAAACGACAAATTGCAATAAAAAGTTTACAGCACCAAGAATATCGCACTGTTTGCAATTTTCCAACATAATTTTAAGCTGCTTCTTGCGCTACTAACATTCTTAATCGAAGAATTTGTATTACTACATGAATTGCATTAAATACATCAGCAATTAAATAAAACTACGAAATACAGTATCATATTTCGTTTGATAGAAGTAGTAAAGGATACAGTAAGTTCTGTTTTATAATGATCAAAGCATGAAATTATCTTACTGTATATGTTTCCGTTCTTTCTTTTCCTTCTTTACTGCAATAAAACTCAACTCAAGAGAATAAATTATTGATTAGATGATTGCTCTTTTGCAGTATTCTCATGATCAACATATCAGCTCTATTTTACAATTAATATCTTATCGTATCGTTACAATTATTCAACTATGTATCTATTCTTTATAATAGTTATCATTATTGACAATCTCCTTTTGATTAGCTAGATTGTTTTAAATTAAAATAACTGTGCTTTACAAATACATTTAAAGAGTACGAATACGTACAGTGCGCAAAGTATAACAAACGGGGTCCCCCCCAGTATTTATCAATTATAGTACCATTGTTATTATGTAACCTTACATGTTCTAAATGTTGAAAATTTTCAGAGAAGGAATGGAGTCATGTTTATTAATTGAATATTTAAATATAGTAATCGGGTGATCATCACTGAATGAGATCATATTAGAAACTAAAATAAGATTCAAATTACGTATGTTCACAGAGAAATCTTAAGTATTTTATAATACGAACGTGGTAGGCTTCTGCCGAGATCAAAATATAAATTTTACGGATACTTAACAGCATATCTAAGTAAAGCTGCGCTATTTTATCGCTAAAAATATGATGCGCAGATTTTAATAATGCTTTCATTTTAAAGTTTAATTACAATATGACTTCTTTTGTATAGTAGCCTCTAAGACTAGACTAATTCTAAGCGATGCTCATTAATTTGTAATACCATACAATTAGTTACGGAAAGACCGCGTAGGTACCGTAACCTACGCTACAGCATAATCCATAACTAATACAAAGAAAACATACTATTGCCATTTGATTAATTAAGTGGTAGATTGAATTCAATACTATAATAATCTAATTTAGCCCAAATATATATGATTTTGAACAATTGTATTTTAATAAAAATAACATTGTGTCTAAAATCTGTTATAAACTAATATGAAAACATATTCGATCATGGAATTTCAATGATAAATAGTAACCAACTAACCATAGATGAATTATAAAATGATAGAAGTTATGGCTTAGCAACTAGTATGTGAATAACTAACCTGAGGATTATTCGATCTACAAATTCATTAAAAGTTCATAGGTTAATGATGTTATACAGTACGGGTAAAACTCATTGTCTGTCAATGTCTCGCTTAATCACGGAATATTAACTTTAATATATTACTGTACATTATACATAGTCGTAGAGAATATCGAATGAAAATGAGCCATTATCATACGTGGGAAGAAACTTGTATTTTGGCATTGCCTTCAATTACTGCCGATATCCTCCGTGATTCCTACTTGGTGTAAAACTCAAATACTAATTAACTCTTACTTATTAGAAGATAGCAGTAGCTTGATGTATCATTACGTTAACTTATCGCATTTAAATTCTACTAAAGGTACAATTATATTTCTAGCTGTAGCACGCAAAGATTATCTCGTCTAGTAAAAAAAGCATATCGAAAACAAGTAAAGCCTGCAAATAGCTGTAAATAGTATACTATATATGTTTTCAGACAAAATAATCCTACTTCAAATTACGTTAGAGCTATTATCCAATTTATAGCTATGCTACACGAAAATTATATCAACTTGTTCTAATAATATCGCAAAAAATGTGTAATATCTACAAGTTATGGTTAAATAAAAAAGCGTGAAAAATAAAAAATTTTTGTAGCTTTTAAAAATCGTGATGATTGCATAAAACTATACCATACAGTTAAATATTTTTCGAGTATCTTAGACTAATAAGTTGCAATAGAATCTAGTAAAGCTAATCATTATTGTTATCTAAAAAAGATGATATTTAGCGTATTTAAGACTATCTAATATATAGCTGCAGTATGCAAAATAAAAGTAAATGATATAATATTACTCTCTAAGATACTGGTTGGACGTTGCTAATCAGCTATAATTGTCGCCTAATATTATATAACTCTTTGAATGTATCATATGATAGTTATCCACCGCTAACTCACAAAGCTTAGGTATTGACTTATGAAAGTACGTTAATAAATTTGGACTAACTACTATTAATCGATAATTACCACGAAATAGTCATTGTCGTATCAGAATCGGTATATGAACTAGATACAAGGTTTTGAAAACTTTTTAAATACTTCTACTATCGATACATTTCGTATAGTTCTTATTTAATAATATATGATATAAAAAAGTAGATAATCAATTTACGGTACAACAAAGCTAGTAACTATACGTCGTCAGGTCATTGATAAATTTATATTGCTGTATTAGTTATATATTTCAGGTCGAAGTTATTTATTTTCATCTTTGAAAGCTCTTTAATCTACTATATTCTTAATATATAGTACATTAGGAGCGTGAGATCCTTCAGCTTGTGAATTTTTAGCCGGTTACATAACAATATTTAGACACATTGTCATTCCGTAACATTACTATATGCACCAAAAATTGGTGAGTTCTTTTTAAGATTGTTTTATCTTATTTTAGTGCTTTCCATTTTTAAAATTAAAAAGAAATTTCTTTATAGATGAGTATGTGAATACTATTCTTTTAAGCGAATCATCGATATAAAGCATGTTCGTAACCATTAAAATCAATAGATGGCAAGAAAGACCCCTAAGTGCGAGATAAAGTTTCCGCTAGCTAAATACCATATTCGATCTGTTCCATTACGAATTTTATTTTCTATTCCAGCTGGTCCATGTAGAAGATAACAATAATTAAAATAAACTGACAATGAATATAATTTAGATGATATTCCAATAAATTATTTATAGCATATGAACGCTGAATAGAATAATATTGAATAGGAAAAATATCGTTGTATCACAATAAGAAATTACATAAGACTCTTATTACTCGTGATATTTTCAGATATTAAATGATTTTCAACTTGATTTCAATAGCAATTGATAAATCATCGTTAAGAGAAAGCCGTTCAAGAACGACAAGTAAAGTTAGCTATTCTTGAAACGCAACTCGCCGTCTAATCAAAAATTAATCTACAAGGTAAGAACGATAGTTAGATGATCAATAAAATATTAATTCGCTATGTCAGAAATATGTAAGCCAATAAGCTTAAATCATGAACCAACTCTATTCTTATGCTACACTCTCAATTAATTAATTCATTATTAGTGTCATGAAGGTAGTTATCGCATTGGGTTTCCTATTCTGTATTAAATAACTTGAAACTTAATGACGTGTATGAAATAATAAATTGCCTTTCCATTTTCATTCCAAGTTTATAACTTAGTATCGAAAACCGGAATCTGTGATATTAACTACGCTACAGTTTTAAAATTTATTATCATACGTATATAAATGTCCGTACAGCCTATCAGGGTAAAATTTTACTGAATTAGTATTTTAACATTAATAGATCCTAATTTCAATATACTTGTATGAAGCTTGCGGTCCTAAACTTTTAAATATTATAGACGTTTGTAGCGATATACTTGCAAATTCAAAATGATAGATGATGTAAAAGGATAAAGAATATTAATTATGCAACATTATTACAGCTATTGATATTCACTTTAACTAGTATCATTCCCAATTTAAAATGATATTCTTCTTGTTTACAATAACTTATGAGGCATGGATATTCGATGAACAAACATATATTAAACTGTTGTTTCCAATTAAAACGTTTTCTCAAATCTTTCATAAATCCATTCATGTCCCTGATACTGTAGGTCAAAAGTACTATATCTGTAATATCTTTATTTGTATTTACTAAGAGCGCAAATTTTCGCTAGCTAAATTTACTTTTATCCTAAAATTAGATCAGGTTCGACTGAAACCTATTTCCTTCCTTTGAATAATCTACTATCTTGTTAGGGTACTTCCTCTCCTTTATACATGCTGTAATTACCACATTTCAATATCTTAAAACTGTAACAAATCTTTTAAGTGAACCACATCTTGTTATTTAGTAGCTACTATAAATTGATCTGATCAATAGCTTAATTACACTTGATGTATATTTGCTGTATTAATGATCTATAAACGTTCAATGTTACATACTTACATATTAATCTTAAAATTTTATTATTAACACAATTTACTGATCACTTTCGATGCCTTAGTTCACTTAGAATTAATTCTTTGATTAATGCACGAGAAATACTAGTTTTAGATCGTTAAATCGGAGCTACTCTACTTATATGCAACTGTATCCAGACATCTTTCTATCTTACTGTCTTAGCAAGTAATAATTTAATATAAAAAATAGTAACAGCGTAGTTTACCAATAGCATAATTTTTCATCTTCATCTTGAAAGTAATTATCAGCGTATCAGAGCTTGCTATTAGTCTAAATCTATATCAATCAAAGAATGTATTAGAATAAAAAATTGATAAATAATACAGGATGAACTTCAGCTTATTTTGTAGTACTCAAACTAAGCATTTCATGAAATCATAAACTGCTATCAAAAATAATAGTTTAAAAGTATATACTAGCGTGCTATTTTTATGTCCATACTGTCCATCAGACTATGTTGGATTAATGAAATAATATGAAATCAACATATTTTTAATAACCATTACTTGGGTCGTTGACCTATCGAAAATAGCATCATGATGCAGTATAATCTTGATTTCTTGATTTCACTATTTCCTCTTATATATTCCCCACGTATAAACATTTACTTCTAGATTATTTTCGATCGTACAATTGATATGCAACTTCATGTACAATTTATTTTATTCCTATTCAGTAACTAGACTTCTAGTTGCATGACTTGTTCATTTCTTGAAATTATACTTAGTGCGATTATTTATTATAGACATGACTTTATTATTAAATCGATCGCTTTATCATTTAATAAAAACGCTTGATCAATGATTTAAATTTATGTAGATAGGAGATGAATGAATGTATAATTTAAGCATAGATGATCAAATTATCGATTTTTGAATATAGTAATCTTTCTAGCATTGTACATATCTCGGAAGCATATATCATACAGTAGTAAGAAAATCTAGTTATGAATTTTCTTTTAATTTGTTGCTTCGTGCAGAATATATTCCCGTTCATTTAAACGGGTAATTTACTAGTGTGCTTTAAAAAGGATTCCTTCTATATTTGATTGATTTAAATAAGTACAATATTTTAGAAAATAGTATCATGATAACGAAAATATCTTGAGCTCATTTTGAGGATATTAACTAACTTTTTGAATCTATGTGGGTTATTAAAAGTACTCAAACATGAAAAATGTCGGTTATGATATATAAATCTATTTCGGCTAGCCTAATTAAGAAAAATGACTTAGATATTAGCGAATGAGATTCAAAAATGAAACAATTTACCTACTTTAATTATATTTATTTAATTAGCTGTATATTTTTTACTAAAACGAATTCAAACCATAAGCCAGTGCTTTCTTTTCCTCAGATTTTACAAGAGTTCAAGGATTTCAATTTAATCCCATCGATAGTTATAGTAAAGTGGTAACTAGGGAATTATACATTTTAGCTATTGGATGCAATATCTGCATTTTAGTTTGCATATTTGTTATTTGATATTTTTTAACCGAAATTGATCTTTAAATGTACCTTATCAAGTATGATTGTTATTCAGTATTGCTATAGCAAGATTTTTTCCCCAATTCTACGGTAGCCCATTGGATTCATCAATTTAATATTTTTATAACTACCGGTATTTGACTTCTTTCTCATGTTTCTGCTTTATAAGGATGATTGACTGATGATAGATATGTTCATCAACAATACCTGTCAAAAATTCTTTTTTTTATTGAAGTGTGATCTCTCAATTAAAAGAAATAGAGATAGAAGATAATTTATTAATCATTGATTAAATCATCTACTCCATAATTTCTATAAAAACTTTCAACTCCCTCTGTCTATTCAATTTATCAAGTTTACAATTATCCTTAAAGGTCCATTTTTATGGCGTTTTTTAATTTCCGATCGTTCCATGATTAAGAAATATTCATTGTTATTTTAGATCAAAATAAATTGAACTTATTCTATTTGCTCTACTCTTTCGTCATTATTCAAAAATGACGTCATTCATTTCTATGCTGCGACTTTATTCCAAAAATTATCATATGTTATTTTACTATTTATCTGTAGAAAGACAATGCAATTAAAATATCACTGACATTAGTAACCGGTTAATTATTTACTTAGCATTTATATAAGTCAAAATTAAAAAATAATAATTAATAGAGTTTTAAATTACCTTTGAATTCATATAGTATATTAAAAGGATGGAGACTAACTAGTAAGTGAATGTTACAGTGTTAAATACTGTATTACAGTAGAAATAACTATGTTAGGATAATTCTGTTAGACTATCCTTATTTAGTTAACTTCTAATTTGGATATACTGTATTTTAATATAGCACTGACTTTTTATGACAGTGACACTTATACACATACTGAAATTATAATAGTTATAATAGGGAATGCAAATCATCTGCTTACAGTTCGAATCATTGTGATTGTAATTTACTTATGATAGACTGTAAATTATCATGGAAATGTTCCGTGATAGGACATATCGTAATCTGACTATTCTGTATTAGTTATTACATGTCTATGTTCGTAAATACTGTTGTCTGCATTAAGAGAGCAGTAGCTAAAATTAATATCTAATTCAGTAAATGATTCTAATGTTAATTGTATTAACTATGACTCATGAACTATTGAGGAATAGTATATAAATGCAGTATATCGTGAAATAAAGAAGAATTGTCCAACTTAGTGTTTAACGTAAAATACGAGGCGTTTAAGTCTTTGTGTAGTCTGCTAGTAGAGCAAAAGTGCTCGTGATAGTGCAGATATCGTTCCTTGATACGTAGTTCAAGGAATTGACTTATTGATCGTAGATTACGTTATCTTGTTGCAAAGCTGTTTTGTGACAGTGAAGAAATAATATCTTTTTTCGTATCTGGAATAAGTTAATTTTACCCTTATAGAATGATTATGATAGTATGTTGATAACGATGATGGCGATGATAGTGATAAATGAAAAAGGTGACGGGATGACAATGATAACATTAATTATATTGCGATAGCATACGTATATACACCGTATGTTAGGGTATATAGAAAGCATAAAACTATTAAATATGTAGTTAATATCGATATTGGACAATTCACGATATGAATGGTAAAGAACTCTAACCAATCAACTTCCATCATGTTCTTCCATCTTAAGTGCTTCTATGCGAGCTATAGGATGGTATACTATTTTATAACAGTTTTTATAACTATACATTGAAATGGTGAAATTTTTCAATTTCCAATTCAATAACGCATCATTTATCGTTTTATAAATTAGTGATAGTCTCACCATACTTTCTTGTAATACAATTTTCATCAAGACTATTTCGGTATCATCCTTTATAATACTGTATAGTTAATATAGACCCTAGTTGGTAGGCATTCGCCCTTGTACTCCTTTCACTGAATACTTGTAATTAATGACAGATTGTTCTAGCTACGCGTATATGCACGTAGTATTCTAATATCCACGGACCGATCGTAACAATACCACTATCTAGACCATAAATTATTATTGAATATGCACGTATTGTTTTTGCATGAGTTCTAGAGATAATTGTTGTTTTATGGCTTGCATAACAAAAGAAGGAAGCCTATTTTCTGATCTGTCTTAATTTGTGTTACTTCTATTTCTTTATTTCAATTTAATTTTGCTGGATATAGTACGAATCTTATTCTATTTCAATTTTGATCATATCATATCATCCATTGTCAATTGTTTCCCTGCCTTCTAACTTCAATGCCATCTCTGTTAAAATTGATTGATTTATTGACAGCTATAACTTCTTTTGAATTATGATGATAAACTTGCTCAATACTTTACTCTATTTTAGTTAATGGGGCATCATTGAACTTATAGATTGCTAATAGGATACCGAGTTTATCAACGAGAATAAAGGTATCATCGAATTGCTGCGCCTTACTTACCTACAGAATTCCGATATGGCTATCCTCTTCGACTCAAGTTATACTTCAAAGAAATTGTACCAACATTTCTTACTCCTTTTTGTACTATTGTCAGGTAAGGATGTATAATGAATAAAATTTAACTCGAAATAAGATCGTCAATTCAAAAGCATTTTTTGTTTTACTGGTTTGCTATCCTAAATAAATACTAAAAAATAGATACAGTTTTAAATGTGATCCCATTAAGAAATAGTTTCTGGCTAGTATTAGTTACAATAACATTTTGTGTAATCATTAACTTACTTCTTTAAAGCTACAACGACTTGATAGTCGTAATAAAATAGACATTTTATACCCGTCTGGAGTCATATAATAATCTTTCTATCAACATCAACGGTTATTTAATCGAGCTATTTTTTCAATCATTTATGTCTGCCGTTTTTCGAACGCACCACTTTATAAAATATCCTCAAGTCACTGTTTAATCTTTCATTCTCAATCTAGAAATTTACTTTATTCTTTTAAAATTTTAGACGTTTAAATATCCTTAATGTTATTGAATTATTCTTAAAAATCCATCAATACAATTATGGAATAGCACGCTAGAACTAGCAAAAAACGATATAATAATAATGATGATACCTTTCATTTTCCCGTACATTAACTTTATATCAGTGGGCGCTGTGAATTAGTAACTCTTTCAACAGACATACACAACAGAGCGATAACTAATTACTATTATATAATTTGAATTGCATTTTTAAAAAATCACTAATTACTCCCATAAGATAGTTGGAAGGATGAGGATTTATTATATATCATGATTGTAATAACTATATCCTTTAGTTTTTGATTTGTAATATACAGTACAACTCTGTAATCAAAATTTAAGATAGTTACCGTAGCTTAGAGAAAATTCTGATCAGAAAAAATATAGCGACAGTAAATATGGTAGATGATCTAAGTTGGGTGTAGGCCTTATAGATCCTGTAGTAAACGAAGAGACAAGCAAGAGATTTAAATGTCATCTATGACTGTATTTTAAATCAATAATTACAATTTTCTATATCTTTATAGATTACAGTATTATACCATATTTAAAGCTGCGTATTACCGGTATATACGGTACTAGTAATTTTTATTGATCTACTTGAAAAATAGGAGGTATAGCGAGACAATCATGTTTCTCTTATATTAATAATATTATATTAACGAATAGGAATCGATAATTACCCTACTATAACACGAAACTAGAGCTATAGTTGAGTCGTCACATTTTTAAACCTTTTTTACTCTTTTTCTAGATCAACTGCCTATTGCATTATCTCAGTCTGAAATAACTAGTAGAGTATGGCATAGCAATAAAGGAATGCAACATCTTGATGATGAACATGCGTGCACGTAAGTTAACTTTTATGTACAGTAACATTAGATTTATTATGCTTATTAGCTAAATATGATATTGGAAAATGTAAATGATACTTGAAACCATGTTGCTAGCAAAATAATAACTAATAATGACTATCTTTTAATGACATCATCTACGAAAATTATAATTCTAAAATGTTCTTTCTTAATTAAAAGAAATATTTAAGTAATCCGATATATACTTGAATATACTATGTATATATACTTGCATGTATCATTTCCACAATTGAAGATTAAAGATGATATAACTCTTTTAACAGAAAAGATAATCATAATATAGTATAATCTTGTACAAATACTATCAAGAAGCAACTAGCTTTATCAAAAACGCCAAAATGGAGCAAAACATTTATTATAATTATTGAAAAAGAATAGTTAGGAAAAGAAACGTTTCAAATAATGTAAGTCTGCCTTGACCTTAAAAATATTGCTATAATAATTCAATACGGGTTTAATTTAAAATAATGGGTTATATGAATAGAACACAAAACATGACACTAACTGCTTGATATTATACCTTGTCATTTACTTAGCTTTAGATTTCGAAAATTGTCTACGGAATTAACCTTACGATAATCAGGGAACTTGTCTCATTAAATTTAATTAGACCATGCACTACACTATATAAAGAAATAAACTTAAAATAGACATTCGTTAAAATTTAGTCTCATAGAAATTAAATATAATCCATTTTTTACCCGAACCTCGAATTTTCAAGCATTGATTGAAAGAATTTAAATTATCCTGTGTCTACATACATTGAGCGTTATCGTTATGAATAGAAGCTCAAATTTACTACCACAACAAGATTACACGGTAGTACTCCGTAGACTTGTTTCATATGCTAATGGCAATTTATGCATTTATCTTATGAGTGTCTATTTTATTTAATTTTTTCTGTAAGGGCGATAAGTTTGCTAGTATACGGTACTTATCATTCGCCTACCTTGCAGTATTATCTTATTACAGGGCGCCATTAGTTTCAGAAATGACCCAATTTCGCTATAGTGCTTTCATAATGTGCAGATTGTATATCAAATATTAAATGGAAAATCAGTTGATTCTCGGAAAATTAAATGTTGAAGCTAGTAGCAATACCATATATCAACTGTCGGTAAACATAATTTTGTGCTTCCCTTATTTCGCAGAAATTTCAAGTTTCCTCCACAACCCTCGTGCTGTTTCAATTATAGTGGCTCCGTATGCCGAGATACATTTATGAATGATTCTCTACATTATCGAAGTAGTAACTGGGCCCGACAGTGGACCATTGATCAAATTATTTTAGATATTCTTACTTGGTACAAATATCGGGCTAACTATGATCATCGAGACGACTGCAATCAATTAGTTAAGAAGCTAATGTGCAGTTTCTTTTATCCATACTGCGATAGCTGGACATTACTGCAGCCACAGCCTATGCCTTTATGCAATAGTAGCTGTTACTTATTATATGCCAATTCATGTGGATTCAATATCAGCCAACAGGAAATCACTGCCATTCTAAGTAAATACTCAGATTCTGAACGATCTGTTGCTGGTCCTGATGTATTCTGCCATAATGTGCCACTTCAAGCCAACCCTGCTAACAATTCCAATTGCACCATAATATCAAGTAACGTTGATATTTAGAGTAATAGTTAGCAAATACTTTTTTATTTCAACTTTGTTACCGTAAAGTATGAGCTGCAAAAATTGTATGTAGTTATTAACTATAATTGATTTTATCGTATTCGATAGAATTTGCATATGCTCTTGGAGTCTACCTTTAACTAGTGTAGCTCAGCTTATGCAAAATGAGATCGACTAATTTAATATTAGTAATTGATTAGATTATCAAAGGATTGCCTTGATTTATTGTACCAATAACCGCTTCGACAGATAGGATGCGATACTATTCAAAATATTCCATGTTCTTTAACAATTTTATCACCATCGTAAAATCTAAATTAAGGAATAATGGTTGTCTTACTTAAATTAATATAATTATAGTTGCAACACGAATCTTACTAATCCTATTTTCATTCTACTTTTCTTTGTATACTCCGATGTCATTCGATATCAATTAATTAGCGAATGGATTAAGCACTCATATACGTAAGTCTTCAGTATAGTTTGGACTTTTTAGTTTTATAAATGTGACATCGACTGCCAAATTATCCCTATCAGACCCCAATTAGCCCAAGGGTAGTAAAAGACGTCTTAAATGATGGTATTATCCATTCTCGTAACAGTATCGTCTACACCTAACTCAACTGATTGAATAATGACGTAAATATAATATAAATTTTAAAATAATAGAGTAAATTTGTTTTAATCTAGCTGTGGTGATTTTCATAGCGTGATAGTTTTATAATAAATGTGCTAGGGTCTCTAAATTATAATCTGATCTATATTAATGATTTATACGATAATATTTAAACATTAGAATTCATATCACTGATAGTATTTGTTTCGTATCAATAAGACTTCTAATTTTTGTTAACAAATCGGCTAAAGGAAAATACGTGGATGTTAACTTTATGAATTAGATTATTTAGAATGATAGTCATCTTTCTTATTCGACTACCTTAATCTACGAACTTATACTATATTCTACTTGATTTGATGAGGGAATTAAAATAATATACCTTAAAATAGTAGAAGTTCAATACTCTATTATTTCCCATATTAGTTTGTGAACTTTGTTGGAGTACATCCTTCTTAAAGAATACTTCTACGTAGACTGCTTTATCATGTGATAATACAATTTTACAGTTTATTAACGTATACATATAAGAAATTTCATGTACTGACTTGCGTGTGTCTTTGTAACTTTTTGTTTATAGAGCATTCAACTTTGACAAGATTGCAACTTTTCTGCTTGAGTGTTATATTACCATGTTCAGTTGTCATCTTTATCACTGTCGTGGTCATCTCTCGTTTAGCTCGAAAGATGTTGCATCCACGTGCTCAAATGCCGAGATCATCTCAAAGTAATTTAAGTTCAAGTACTATATCACAACCGCACAGCTTTGGTAGGTTTAGAACTGCTGCATCTTCATACATGTACAATATTGGAAAAGATAATCCGGACTTTAGTAACAAGACTAACGCTAAGAGTATAGCTATAAATGAGTTATAACATTTTGATAGAATGTCTATATTGTTTATGTGACTAATTTCTGATATTATATTTGTTATATGAATGTTATAGATAAGATTTTTCGATATAGTGTGATCATAATGTATGTGCCTACCATATAATTACGATAATTTAAGCTAATACGCGTACTTATTTACTGTAAACAAGGCCATTTGCCAGTTGTACATGAAGCAACAAGTGCTTAAATTAAGTATAAAATGAGGATACCGTTTATTTACATTTCTGATAGAAAATATATATAAAGTGTGAGACTTGTTTTAATATCACGTGTACATGCAGTAGATAAGTTCAAATTATACGTTGTATATCGTGTTATTAATACGAGTTGGAAACGATAGAATTTATTTTTGTCCTATTTTTTATAATTAGTGTTTGGATACTTCGTAAAATTCATTTATAATGCTGCGGTTTATATAACTAACGTTGAGAATTATGAAATATCTATGCTTAGAAATCGTTTTCGAGACTTACGAAATATCACGTGGAATATCTTGAAGGAATTCCCTTTACTTGATACATTTAGTATTATTACGTATTGCTGTCTTTCAGTCATAATAATTAGATGTAAAGACAAGACTGCATTTCTGTTCTCTATTATGGTCTGATCGGTCGCATAGAAGCACACGAAATTTTTATCTTTGGCTTAAAATTCAGCCATTCTTAGTTAGCAGCTAATTTCATTTTTTATCTACTGTTTTACTTTTTTATTGTTCTATATGCATATTTTAAATTAATTATATAGTAAGTAATTTATAAGAAATCGTAGATAATGGCAAATATCAGTGATATCAAGTGGTAGCTTAAAGGGTTTAAAAATTTTATTTTATTTATTAAAATGGCATCTAACATACATATATAAAAAAGCCTACTTCAATAATATGAAAACGAACCATAAAAAATCGATATTACACCTCAATAGAGTACATTTTTATTATGTCTTGTAATTTATAGAGATTTTTCATTAAATAATTAACGACTTATCATCTTTGATATCAAGTTAAGTAAATTGAAAAGTTTAAAATCTTATTTTATTAAAATGGCATCTAAGATACGTATCTGAATAAATTCTACTTCAATAACATGGAAACAAACGATAAGAAGTCGATATGACACATCAATAGAGTACGTTTTATTTATCTTGTAATCTTATAGAGATTGTTCTTTAAATAATAACGACTTGTCATCTTCGTTACTGTTATAATAATTTTAGCATAGACTGACTTACAGTTTACGAAATTTTTTCACATAGCGTAAATTAATTTTCAAGTGAAGATGTATTTAGATAAGTAACTTTCTAAAATTGTAATTTAGAGATATCAGAGAACGTAAATACTATTTGCGTCCAATGGTCGCCTCAGTTAATATTCTGATTTTGTAAATCTATTTTACTTCTAGATTTTATTACCAATATATAGGAATATCGTAAATATACATAACATCTTTGGATGAACTTTTAAAATCTCTACTACAATTACAATATGATTATAATCATCTTTGAATTTATTAATAAAGAGGAGTCAGGTTTAACCCTAACATATGACGGCGCTTAAGAAAAGATTCATGCCCAAATAATCTTGAAAACAGTACTGTTTAAATATAACTACCGATCAATTGTTATTTATGAAATATAAAAGCTTAATATTTTTAAATTTAATATGCCTTTTGATCGCCATCAAGAGTCGATATATGACCCTACCGTTCATATTACATTCGCAAATAATATATAAATATTCAGTTGAAGTGAAAAATTTCTAGTTGATAATATAGCATAAGCTCATTTTCTGAAAAACCTTTCTACTAGATTATCATAAATATTTGGTTTATAAAATACGTATATTGACAATACTTGCAGAAACTTTCTTAAGTTGGTTCACTATCAGTTACCTCGTTATTACTATTCAGGTGCAAAAATCTAGGAGCTTTCAACATCGGAAAATCTGAAGTTAAAATACATATTGTATTTATATTTAATGTGCAATGCTTTCTGAATCAAATTCAGGAAAGTATATTATTACATGTTCTACTGTACGATTGGTACATTAATACATGGTGTACTCTTAATAAAATTAAGTAAACCCAACATGTATGATAAGTATTATTGATAACAATCATCGTTGCTACATTACCAGCACTTTCGTCTTTCTTATCAGCATAAAGTGAATTTTGTAAAATCGATTCCTCCGCTAAGGTTTAAATATAAGTACCAGTGTATGTTATCTTTATACCAATTTTCTGTAAGACATTACCTTTAAGTAATTATTTTACCTTGTTTTTTCTTATTATTTGTATCTATCCGTTCCATTTGTTTACGAATAACTTTAAATGGAGCAGGTTCTTTAGCAAGAAATTGCTTCTCATTCCGGGTATTATTTGTTTTTTCATCAGAAATCTCAATTCCTAAACACATAGTAACACTTAATAACATATATCAAAGTAAGGTAAGAACACATTGCGTCGGATAGCCGCACCTTTTTTTCGTAAAAACCTTATTCGTCGATGGAGCAAGCGACAGTTTTGGCCTTTAGAACACTGCCCATTACGAGAGTACTCCGGACAAATTATTACATGCCTCATTTTACACTATAACACGGTGAAGGTTATAATCTGAGCATAATCTGACTTTTTTGAAAGTTTTTATCAATTGTTAAATTTTTACTGTTAACAATAAACAGAAAATTGGCTCAAAATCACTTCATACTTTAACCCCATCTGGACAGTATCCAAGTAGAAAGCTCTTACACAAATCTGCATTCTTTGCGACACGAACATGAGAAAAAGGACAATTATCCTTAGTGCAGTTGCCACGTAGAAAAAATGAACAAACTGGCATCTAAAAACAATCAAAATGTTTTTGCGTTATTAATTTCACAATTATAATTATTGTAAAATATATGAATCACTGAGGATTATCCTAACTTTGTCAGTAGATATCTGATGAGAGAACGGACAATCTTCAGCGTGACACATCCCTCTTAAGAATCTGATGAACAGAACAAGATTTGATATCATTTTATAATATTTAAGTTATCAGCGTGATAAAACAATTTTTACATTATTTAAGCACCTTGTACACACTGCAACTTTAGAAGGATCATGGACATAAGGGCATTCATTTCCGCGGTTACATTTACCTAAAGAAATTGTTATCGAATATTTGATCAATCTACGTATCGGGTAATTTCACACCATACATATCAAGCTAACGGAGTTATACGTGTAATATTATTAACAATACAATTTACCATAGCGACAATAAAATAGGCAATATTGCCGATTAGCATCTTTTATTGAATTTGCAGACTTGCTTGCCAATGACTGATGTATGGACCTAATAGAAATGTATGTTAATAAATCAAATCTATAATTCTAATTTTTTATGTACGTGTTGCCGTGAAGTGTACGGATGCATAAATTCGTGATAACTAACATCTTATGATTAATCTTGTACTTTTTCGAGGAATACTTTTCTAAATATTTTCTTGATAATAGACCACCAAATTTTACTATTTTCTTAGGAGTTACGGCCGGTTCTCTCGCCACTGTTTTATTGACTGTTATGATTTTAATTTGTTAGATCATCTTTATTACTTTCAACTAATATATAGTTCATCACAATGAAATTTAATATCTGAGTTTCATACCTTTTCTGAGTTTGATCAGTTTATGCCTTTTATTGACAATGGCATCTTTGTTAGCGACGCTTGATAAACGGGAGACTAATTTTGTACCCGTTGATTTGTAAAGAACACCATCTAGATTGTAATAATTGTAGCTGGGTTGTTCCTGCAAATGATAAAAAGTTATGATTTGAAGATGGAGATGACGATAGAAGAATATTTAATAAGTATTGATATAGTATGTCTAACTGATAGCGATAAATCAACTAGATATCCTTAACATTCTTATTTACCTTTCGTCTCGTATAAACTGCCTTCGAGGTAACTTTCACTTTTCGTCTAGGTTTGCTAAGGTTTGTCCTTAAAAAGGCACGAGATATAAATCAAAAATATGTATATCATACTTCTAGAAAGTCCAAATGAAATTATTTGGTAATAGCATACCTCCTTAAACTTTTTCGGAAGGAAAAGTAATTTGGATTTATACAGGATTTCTTAAGCTTTAATAATTTTAAGCTATATAGAATATTACACGTGATGAAATTACAAAATTAATTTGCAGTACATTAAATTCTATTTTATGAAGCAAATAAGATTAAATTTTAGCGTGTTTAAATGACCATATAATTGATCCTATGAGAAGATTTTCAGTATGTACCTTTGTGGCTTTCTTTTTCTGTAACGATTCGTTAAATAAATATATCGCTTGTAATCCTAAAGGCATATAGGTAACTTGATTAATGAAAGTGTTGTTTAATCATGTATAAATGTACTGAAGTGATAAACTTGAAAAATCATTTTTTCAAGTACGTACTGTTGCTTTTTTAGCAGAGTAATATTTCATAATACCACTCTTTCTTGTTATTACTGATGACGTAGGGTTCATGGAGTTGTCATTACGAGACCATTTAAGTTGTGATCGACAAGGCAATGCATCAGGCCTAGACATAAGGATCAATGACCAACTCAGGACATGTTTACTACGATATCAACGTGATTTTAAAAATATCGATAATGACACTCACTTGACGTAATTATTATATTTCTCCGTTGTAGTCGATAATGATGAAAAGGGTACATTTAAATTAGAAGTCTGTAAAAATTTACTATTATCTCGTAGAGAAGGGTCAGGATGTTTTTTGACTGTATTATTGAACCATTTAAACCGTTCCTCTTTGCTAGATAAAGTAGGGGTTCGATTACTTGATATTAAATTGGTTGTATCTGCTACATTATTGATTCCTTCATTTTGTAGCTGTGTCTGATTTAAGGTGACGTGTTGTTTTTCGACTTGTTTCTTAACTTTCAAATCTGATTTCTTGATATCTGTCCATGAAATACGAGTTCCAGTAACGTTATCCTTTTTAGTAACTAAAGATTTCTGCTTACTGTCATCAGTAGTACGGATGTTAGCTTGAGGGATGGGCTTAGTAACCTGATTTTTGGTAGCCTTCCACGAATATCTTTGTAAAAGTACACAGTAAAAACGTTTTGGTTACGACCGATATACGTAACATGATCAACGAAATAAAATTCAGAATACATCCAATTTTTATCGTAAACACGCTATCACAACTCTCGTTCAGTTACATTACTGTTTGTTGGTGACGGCTGGCATCTTAGACGGTACTAATTAACCGGCATGATAAAAGCAACAAATGTATCATGATAAATAGTATCAGTTACTTTTTATACCTATTGAGAATTTTGCTAACATTCGCTGATGACGAATCGTGATGAAAAGACTGTACGTTCGATAATTTCTTTATCTTTATCATGGTATCGTTATATTTCGATCGCTGATTGTTGTTAAAATAGTGGGTCGAAGGCTGCTTCGTGAAATGATTACTTAATGGTTTAACCTGCTTGTTCTTGTAAGATGTTATAAGATCTATATTAAGAAATGGAAAGAAGTGTAAAAAGTTTGTAATTCCATTACTCCACGTACAGTACAAGTTTAACATTCGAGATAACGTCATGGTGAGCCACCGTAATAAATTCATGTGCTGTAGTACTATAAAAGGGATAAGGATATCCAAGCATTGAATGCCTACCGAAGTATAAGTAGAAGTTAGTATGGCTTATGTACTTACTAGTTAGATATTTTGCTTCTGCTTCCAGAGATTGCTTTCTGTTTTTATCCATCTTAGATTCGCTTGTATCACCAGCAACAGCTTCCTGTTATTATTGTTCCTTATACTTACTACAGTAATGACGAATTAATTATCAGAAGTTCTCCAATCCATACTCTCTAGATCTTGGAAAGTCATTTCATTTTCTGTATACCGTGTATACATCATACATCATCTGCTAGTCAATTTACATTATATTAAAATACGAAAGATTAAGAGTTGGTTATACACGTAAAACAAATCTTTCGATATATTTATCATTTACAATAATGGAAATCCGCTGTATTTATTCGCTTTCAAGCCTTTACGAAATAATTTTTGCTGTTTTTCAAGTACACTGTACAGTACAGTACTGTACTTTAGTAGTCCCTGACTTGACAGTACAGTACACTGTACTGTAATAATACAGTACCGTGTACTGTACTGTACTGTATGCACTGTTCTGTTCCAGGGATTTCTAGAAGTGTCTAGAGAAAGTCCTCCCCCTTGTTACTAGTTCGGCTCAGTGCCAGCAGCTCCAGTCGAAGGAGCTGGAATAAACGTTTGCTTCTTCGGACTGAAGAATAGGGAGTTCTAATAACGCGATTGTACAGTACTTTCGCCATACGCTGTATCGCGCTATTAATTAAATATTCTGTGGAATTCCCACGGTTTCGCTAGTAATATGATATAATTATACTGCATACCAGCATCGTAATCAACTACTGTACTGTACATATGTGATAAAGTGTCTTCTCAAAAATACAACACGAACTACAGTTTCTTGTAAACTTTACTTTATTACATAAGATTGGGTTCGTCTCTTAACTACAACATTGTATAACTCAACTCGCTATCGGCGGTTGGGTCATGGATTACTAAATAAATCCCGGATTTATTCGACCGGATAATGGGATAGTAATTCGTAGTAGCGGCTAGATTTATTAAATTGTAGTAAATATAATTCGATGGGAATGTGTTATTGATTGAGCACAATGAGCAGTCCTCTGATCGATTATGCGCACTACACAGTATTACCTGATATTTAGTAGTCCATTATGTGCTGTACAGTATTTCTATTTTCATTTTGCAACTTTATTTTACACTTTGAGTATACTGCAGTAGCTGTGAATTACTGCTCTGAATCTACCCAAGGGCTGACCATGGACTGATTTACCGAAGTGGCATCAATTTATTTAGCTAGTCATTAAAATTGGAATATATTCATCAGAAATCTTAGTAGCAACATTCTCATAATCGTAATTCAATTTTTCAGCCAATATGAATTTTAAATACTGCTATACTAAAAAATGAGGTCAACAAACATCATATATTATACAAAATATTATTTCTTAAGACAGAAAAGAATTGTAGCTTCAAGCCAAAGTAAATATGAATACTAAAATTTTCCATAATCTTCAGCTTCAGTCTATTTGACTGAGCAAAGGTTTTGTCAATGAATAATCACGCTCTGTACCGTGATATAAATCATGCTCTCGAATGATGTAGCTGTAAAGAAGATCAGCTACTAAGAACACCTAGTAAAAGTACGTATAATTGTAATCTAGATTAGCAATTTTCCATAAAAATAGTATCAATTGTTAAAGATCTACCTGAGCAGTGGAATGCATTAGCGTAACAGCATAGAAAAAATTTGCATTTGCACTTCCAGCATATATCCATAAATACCATAGGATAGGAGCCAGAACAGTTGAGCTTAAGATCATAATTACTATTACGAAACTGTTACGGCAATCTAAGTTGGTAGTCGAGGATGAAGCAGGATTATTCGTTCAGAAAGAGAAACACTGATAGTGAGAGTAGTTTAATCACGATTATTTAATCTAGGTCACGTAATACGAGTAGAAGTTACATTTTAATAAATGAGACCAAACTGGTAATAGCGCCAAAGTGAAGGTTAAATCTCCAAGGGAGGGATAAGACTTAAATGCGGCTATCAGCAGGCAAGTCAAATACGTAAGAAAGATTGGATCATACCTAACCAAGTGTAATTGATTAGCTAAGATGAAACATTTCAAGACAGAACTATATCATTAGAGATTGATTCAGCTGGCTGCACACCTTAGTCTAAACGTTAATGGCACTAAATAGAAAAATGCGTTTATTTGAAAGACAAAGAGGAAAAATAGTTTGAAATGATCAAACATTTCGGTGAAGAAATACCAAAAGAGTCCTAAGTTCGGTTCCATATCTGGAGCTGATAGTCTAGGAATTATAATATATCGTAAATAAATAAGCCAAATTAACTACATAAAAATTTTAAACTAACATAAATCCATATGTCGCTCGCATAAAGTCCCAAGACCCAAGGAGTATATATGATGTTCCAAGTAATATTACAAACCATAAGCAAAAGCATATCACATAATTAATAAATTTGATAATCTGGCTTCGTTTCATTGAATAGTTATCCTGTAATAAAATCTGTAATTAGTATATTCTATTGGAATTAAACTTAGTAAAACAATTTTTGCTCATAAGATATTGTACAGTTCTACTAACGTTAGCTTCGCTGCATAAGTGAAGCGACAAAGGAATAACCAACATGAATGGATATAGACTTTGATATGAAGCAGCAGCAAGTGCAAGCATTGCCGCTACACCTTTACCTACAGAATAACATTATATAAAGCAGGGCAAGTTATATTTTAATATGGATATAGTATTGTCAGTCATTAATGCAATTTACTATTTAAGTCATACTAAATCATAACTTACGTTTCAGGGTTAGAAGGATAGCTAATGTCACTGCATAATTATTAATGATAATGACTGATTTGGCTATGCATGTCAGTATGGAAAATGGATGTAATAAATATCTAAAAAGACATGAATAAATTTGTAAATGTTTCAAGAGTTCCGGCACAAATATTACAACAATTGTTAATATTTGTAAACCTAACAATTTTAAGTTACCAGTTATCAATAAAACTAAAGATGTTAATTTTATATTGGATGTTGTTACGTACAATATTGATACAAGAGTTGGCGTAACCATTATAGAGCTCTGATTAACCAGAATGGTGTTCGAACTTTTACTAATTTTGCTTTTAATTTTTTCTTCCTTGGAAATCTGATTAAATAGTATTAAATTAATCATAATAACTGACTTAAAAAGTTCTCAAAAGAAGCAGGAAAATTATTAAGTGAATTAATGTAGATTTTATGCAGTAATACAAATGAAAGTACCATTTTTAGTAAATATCAAAATGTTCAAATATTAGTACGGCATAATAAGGACACTGAGATACTGAATAAAGTCTGAAATTCGTTAGTAAAACGTATTTAAAGACATAGTACCACCAGAACCTTAGTAATTTAATTTTTAGTAGGTAATATACAATCATCTTTTAAATTGACTAAATATTCCCTTATTTCAGATACTGAATGTAAACGAGGTGATATATTTTTGGACATCTTTTCGTTGTATTTATAATTGTAGAGAGAGTATATAAGAACATTGAAAGTAATAACTGAACTGTATATTCCGTTGTTGATGATTAATTTAAGTAAATAGGTTACGGCAGTAGTTAGCAAGATATAGATTCGATATGTATTTCTACATCATTTTGGATGCAAGAGTTTGTTTTATGCGACGTATGTCAGTTAAAAGATTTTATCTGATCTTTAAAAAATTCGGATTTTGAATATAATGTGAATATAAAGTAATACCCTTGAATTGAAGGTTTTCTCTTAAACTTTTAAAATATGCAAGCAGAATAATAATATCAATTTTTATATACATATGAACGATCAAAAATTAAAAATTGAATAATTATCTTACAATTGCTGAAAGGGTATGTTTGCTGATATGATACAGATTATAGCTGATTCCTAGATCAAAAACCTTGCAAAAAATTGTAAGACGCTATTACTTTAGTTAATAAAAATAAATTTAAACTTATTTAAAGGGCTATCCTACAATGTTATTCATATTAATGGTATGTTATTACATTTGCAGCATATTTTGGTATCCAATACTGTTTTAAATAGAGTATATCAGGTCACTATATGCAATACAATCCTATCTAGCATGAATTAATACTAAATTGGAGGTAGGTGCAGCACCGCAATAAAAGGCCTACGTATATCGTTCATTAATTGCAAATAGTCATGTTTGTAATACGTATGCTTACTATAAACACCAGGTTTAAGAGCTGCTCGTGAGAGTTTCGTAGCAGGTAGAAAAATGATAGAACCAACGGAGTCTGAAATTTTAGATATGACAAGTATTGCCAGTTAGCGAACAAGTTATTCTAGAATTGTATTTTCAACGCAATATAACGTATTTACGCCATGTCGTGCTATCGTAAATTGTATGTCATCTTAGTAAATATCGATAAGTTTCTAAAAAGTGCCACGTTGGGTATAAAATGGTTGTGTATACCAAGGTAAATAATGGTTTTCTCAATAATTGTAATTCACAGGTTGATAAATAGTGAATTATTTACAACTCATAGAAATTAATCATTTTTATACTATATAACTGCAAGATACCTTGTGATATGGTAAGGCACGGGAACTGCGATATTCATTCTCACGTACAGTACAGTAGATTATAACTATTATTCGTGTGCCGTGTAGTCAGTATCATGCATGTCAGAAAGATCGTTAGTTACCTGGTGGAAATTATCTCCGCTATAGGCAGGTATTCCATTCTGGATGTAAGTTATTCCTTCCACAACTTGGATTTTTTTCATAAAATTTGAAGAAAAATTACATTTATTATAATTTCAGTATCGACAATGAACTAATTTGATAAAAATTAGTATATGAGCATAACGCGTATAAACACTAGCATATTATGGTAAACAACATCGTAAAAGTTTTAATTAAGATCATTACTTGATGATTTAGTTACTTTATTCTAATTGCATGCAATTGATTACGGAATAACACAACATATATAAACGGAAGCCCACTGATTCTAGTACATACAGTATGACATACTCGCACGATATGTATGTATTGCGTAGACTAAAAATATCAGATTGCGAGTACGATCGAAACAAAATAGAGTGATTATAATGAATTTCTCCTCTGTGGCCTTTTTAGAGATACTCAATAAAAAAAGCCGAATTAATGTATGCATTGTCATCTACTCATGCCAATTTTAATGAACTTACGATCTAGCTTACTATATATATTAATTAATTAACTATACTATGAGATTTTGAGAGTAAGTTCTTTCAGCTACTTCTTAAGCGTAGTATATTAGTCCATTGCCATCCTACATGTTTTACAGTATAGTAACATTATATCTTACGAATTTTATACGTGTAGAATTCGAGTGCAAGAGAGAGTTTATAGTTCGACACTACTGCTCTAAATCGTAGTTACTGCTGTGATTGCACACCTTCCATCTATTAACAGTTTCAGCAAAACGCTAAATGATAGTTACGATAGTCAAAAAATGATATGATCCTTCAAGGTGGCATCACTTGAGGGTGCATTTAGTAATACACCGTATAAGCTTCTTATTATCAGCGAACTTCGTGTTTCCGAGGTGCTCTCGCAAACAAAGTTTTGTAAAGAAATGTGAAATTGCAGGCTTCTACTGTTGCCAGCTAAAGTTATTGGAGAAAGCTTTTTTGGATTGCCAGCCGTAAATCATTTCAATTACAGTACTGTACTGTATGTTGTTTTAAATACTGTGTATGATTACATAATACTGCAGGTATAAATCAGTGCAATAAATATCTGTGACTTCTTTTATACTTTAGTAATACTCAATCTTATTAAGCATTAAAGTTAGCTAAACATGATCATACGGCGAATAGTTTACGTTACCTCGATTCCATGAAGTAATAGGTGTGTTGATAGCAATATTGATCATCAATTTACTTAAAATGTCCGATTGAAATAGCAATAAGCGACTTGCTATAGCTAGTAAAATAGAAATTACTATCATTTTGGCTTTATTTTACTTCTTCTTATGCACAGTAAGTATTTACTGTCGACAAAATGTCGAGTATTCTGCTAAAACTTTGACTAACTTTAACTAAAGTGGTAAGTAACTAACGCTGTATTCTAGTCTATAAATTTCCAAAGTTTACAAATAGTAAGGATTTACAGTACATTGTACAAGGTAGAATACAGTACAATACTGTACCGTGCTGTACAGTACTGTACTGTAGAACTTGTCAGTACAGTACTGTACAGTACAGTACAGTACAGTATAGCGAGCGCGGACCTACAGTACAGTACTAGTAAAAAAGGAGTCAGTGATAGTAACATTGTACTGTACTGTACATCTGTATCTGGTTCATACTGTACTGTACAGAAGTAAAAAACATCGACGGTATATTATACTGTATCCAGATGCATAAATAGCGTATTCAGTAGTATCCAAGCGTACTCTACTAACCTACTGACTAGTGACCAGTTGAACAAAATAACTTGCCTGTATGCGTGTAGATTCTCCAGTTAAAGGTTTCGCTCCGAAATAACTAACTACAGTATTATACTTAGTTAAAAATCAATCCGTCTAGAATTGATTCGACATCATAGAACGTGGATATATATAATTATGGGAAACTCACCATCAACCGGAGATGAAGATAGATTGGATCTGTACGCAGACGTTGACGATGATGAAATAAGCGTCGACATTTACGAAGTAGCCGAAAAAGCTGAAGAAAAATATACCAAGAAATTACTTTTCTTTAATCGTGATCTACCGGAAGGCGGTTCCAATGGCAGAGATAGATTTAGATCATTTCTATCAAATGTCTTAAGTTACGGCAAGCCAAAGACCCGCAAAAGTGAGCAAACTGTTCCACTTATCAACGATCGTAAAAATTCAACTAATGATCAGGACTACTGTAGTCATGCACCGGAAAGGTTGAAAAATAACCACAAAGAAGAAATTGCTCAAGTTGTTAGGGAAGAGGTCAATGATCATGTCAAAAATTTACCGCCACCGTATAATCATATCAGTGTCAGCCACTTGCAAGATCAACCGTAAGATACCCTAGTGCTCTTTGTATATGTCGTATTGGATATTTAGAGGACAGTGATCAATTAATTATGATTAATGTTTTATGAGGAATAATGGCTATCTCAATCTCTCATGCAGAACAGCATTAAATATTACTACCGATGCATATCTCTCCCTCTAACACAGTGTAATTTCAACTACAATAGCTTAGATAGGACACAACTTTCAAGTTGTGTTGACTGCTTTGATTTCGATGTAAAAGAATTTTCACGAATAGGCCTCAAATTATCTTGGTAGACATTTCAGAAATCTAGATAATATTCCTAGTAATAGTACAGTAGATAAGTTATTAAAATTGTAGAAGACGTATGCTAATGCAATGTTGACGTACGTATTGATATTAGTACAGTAACCTCGATCTACAAGGGAATAATAAATAATCAATGATGGGTCGTTAGTAGTTTTAATGTACAGTATGCCATTGCTTGATCCTGCACTCGTACATGATAAGTATACTTGTATATCAACTTAGATACTCTCATCAGAAAGACTTGATCTTATTAGAAAGTTTATGATTCGATAGTAATGTTGCTAACTGGACGAATATATATATATATACGCGTATATGATATATGATTACAATCGACTCGCGATAGCCCTAATGTGTTTTAATAATATAGACACTTAATTGTAATGTAAAGAATTTAAAAAAGAAAAAGAAATGATGGCTAAAGTAATGTGGTTACAAACACAGCAACGCAATAATTTACGTGTATAATCTTATCCAAAATATTTTATGTGCTCGCAAATTACCGTAGGCCCATTATACGTACTGTGTACAGTACAGTAAGTACTGTACGACGCTCGTACAGTGATAACACGGGTGATTTTCATTCCAGCAATTATCGATATAAAACTTACATCTAACCTAGATTGTTCTATTACAAACTTGTCCTGATTGTTTTGCTTTTATCTGGCAAAAAATTTTTATCTTAACATACAGTACTTAATGTACTACCCAAACTTCAAAAATGTTAATATCTATTGTATTTGTCCATTTGTACGGTTTATTCACGGATTTATGATTCTAGTCTGAATTTAATTGCGATCATCCATATGAAAAACTCTAAATTTTGTCGAAAGACTTATACTGTACGTATCATCGCTATATATACACTAGTGCAATAAGAAACTCTTCATAATCACTTTTATAGTTTTGTAAATACGGTATTCTATCGCAGTCTGTGATGTCTCGCACATTTTAAAGTTTTCAATTGTAATAGTAATATGATAATACGAATTACAAATCTTTCAGCCAGATATGGCTTCATTATACGTATATGATTATCAGGATCAATTTGATGGGTATCATATTTTGCCCTCCCATTTAATCTTTTTTCATTATGCTCTACAGTATCTACAGTATATTATTACGTAGGTGAATTAGGGCATAGGCTCTATTGGCAAATTAATTTCATATTTATCCCCAAACTTATATAGCTCGTTTAAAGAAAAAGTAGTTCTCCTTACGTTACTGGTACAAAGTACCTTATGTTGAATAATATCTGAGACTTGTATGTTTAGACATCGTATACAAGCATTGACATATACCGTACACTGTACTGTGTACAGTATGCCGTAACATTATTGTTGATGCAGTACTGTAATAGTGAACCAATATACTCGTATATATATAAATATAAGTAAACAGTAGTAAACATCCACGACTTTAGTGAATAATGTTTACATCGCATTAAATTTCACTATTCTTACTGGTTATTATTGTATTTTTTCGACGGATTACAATACTGGCGATGCAGAACGCATCATACTGTACACAGTGTACACTGTACAGTATGTGTTGCAGAAAAATTAGGACTGTATTGTCATTTTTGGGGCGTTACTAATTCATTTTTTACTTATCCTATAACCTAAAAGCGATAAAGTATTGAACACTGCATGGACGCCTTTTCTAGTACCACCATCATTGACCTGACTTATCAAATAGCAATATATATGGGATATGATTAATGACCAACATCAATGTTTTCATCAGTATCACGAGTAACAAAGAAAACTTTTACGATTCAATTTAGTTCTTAGAAATTTTATTTTACTTACGTTTATATTGCTAGATATTGATTCATAATTATATGACGACGATTATACTGTAACTTGACTAATTACATATTACAAGGATTGTAAGCTCTAACTTCTTTTTGCTCGATTGAAAATCTAGATGGTTCTTTACAGGCCTTTCACGAGGAGATATTGATAAAATGTTATATAAAAAAGTTAATCAGCAAGGTTCATTTGCTGTTCGTCCAAGTGACACATACCTTGGTGATTTTAGTCTATCTGTTAAAGATGGAAAGCGAATTTGCCATTATTTAATTCGTCGCTTGTGTTCTGGCCACTTTTTAATTAGTGTAAGGGTTACGTTTCCGTCATTATTATCGCTAGTAACTTACTACGTGGACGACAATAATGGACTTAAACCGTGCGTTGATTCAAGTGGCAAGGAAAGGATCAAACGTCAAGTATCACAATTTAAGAATAATGATGTCGATGATGATCTAACAATAAATGATCTTCTGTTCCAACCGTGAGTAAAAAATTAAATTCTATGCTCGTATCATCAAATTGCTCGTAATTCAATTACAATAACAGCTCATACGTGCTGCGTGAATACTTATTGGTTACTCCCATTATGGTAGTCATTGACCAGTCTAATGAGAATACTTTTTTAGATATAGTCTTCATTAAGGTTAAGTATAAATATTGGTTTCTGTGTCCTAACCTACCTGGTAAAGAATTTATAATAGACTTTATCGTGTAGTTCTTACGTGAAAAAAGATATCATACCTGTAGTATCCTATACAATCGCAATAGCAGACTACAAGAAGCCCTTGTTTTCTATGAGTCCGTAATATTACACGCTGTTATAATATATCTACCGTAACCTACGTATTATGTCATATAGCGCTGTCACATACTGGGACAGTCGTGGTTATGCGGCTAATATTACAAATTATTAATTTCAGATACTATTATGGAGAGATGAAAAGAGCTGATGCTGAAAAATTACTGCTATCGGAAAGTGTAGATGGATGCAATCTATTTTTGATTAGAAAGAGTGAAAGTTATAAGGGAGAATTTGCCTTATCAGTGAAAGAAAATGATGACATTCTTCACTTTCGATTGCCAGAATTGCAACAGGATAGCCTAATTATTGCTCGTAAATATATTGAATTTATTTCTTTGGATGATTTAGTTCAATATTTTTCATTGAATTCCAACGGACTTTGCGCAAAACTCACAAAGCCTGGAGTATCTGACTAAGATCTTAGTCATAACTTTCATTAATACTTGATGTAAATACGATAAAATGTAAGATAACAAGAGTTGGAAATATTCTTAGTGTATCTTGATTTTCCCTTAATATATGGATACTTGAATTGCTTATTAAACATTAAAATAACCGAAGAGATTGAATACATAATTGTAGTAGACCATTTTCGAAATAATTACAACTAACGCGCTGCTTACAAGTAATGCACCATTAATGCACCATTGTTAAATACTATGTTATATTTATCGCGCTCGTGCTACTGTACTATTACATATTGTAGTTACTGTATTAATTATATTTAAATCTGTATAAACGAGTATTAACAATGAGAATATTTATTATCCTTAATTGATACTCTACTGCTGCATTACATTTGACTGCTACAAGTTAGAATACGTATAGTGTGATGATTCATTATGTCTGGATTTTTCTAGTAATGTAGAAAGAACACATTCTACTTTCGATATATAAAAGCTAATTAATATCCTCTCAGTAGATACACGCATTTTTTTAGTGCGCTTTGGGTTAGAGTTCTTGATTTTAATATCTGAATTTTATGCAAAAATTATTTCATTTTAAGCAAGATGTAGCCTTAATAAGGTTAATTTTTAAAAATTTGTTATATAGTGTACTATTTTCTTCATTTTGTCGCAATTTCATCATTTGTACATTATAATTATTAATGAGCCAAATAATAAAGAATTGTAATTTTGTCATCATGTATTATTAAATTATTATAAATCAATATGGTCATAAATAAAAGATCTACTCCTATGGAACTACTTAGATCGTTAAGGAATATCAAATTTGTTTTTTTTATGTCTCTAGTTGCTATATCCGAGTATAATCTAATCAAATGCAGCTGATGTAATTTTAAAAGTAAATTTGATAGCATTTTATGCCTTTTGATATTTGTAATAGAAAAATCTTCTATTTTTGCTGGCTCTTTGGCATAAAAGGCTAGATAATTTAAACTTACCTCCAATGGTATTAGTAACACATATTTTAAAACGGATAAGAAATTTTATTCCCTGGAATACGCTTCGTAATAGAATCAGTTAACATCATGATGCATTGCTGCTAATATATAGAACAAATATACTGCGTACACCGTATAGTGGTTATGCAAAACATATTACCAATTCAAGAAAAAAAAGGATCATCTGGTACACGTGATCGCTATTTAACAGCATATCTACCATGGGGTCATTTATCTATGTATTAGCTCAGAATAGTCGATATAGCAACCTTGAGTTAGGTTTTAGTACATTTTGAAAATGTGTTAACAAATATTTCTAGCAATTTTTAAATAGCACGTAGAAAAATATACAAATACATCATTCTAGATATAAGATATTATTATTTTTGCTTCAAACATTTACAGTATGTAACGATTACGAAATTTAGACTATATAATATGTCTCCATATAGGTATGATTACTATTAAATCATCTTATGCTATGGATATGAAATTGTTACAATTAGCATGTGTATACGCTATCACCTTGCTTTACGTCTATGTAAGATGCTGATGATAAAACCGGATTCAAGTACTGTAATCGAAACATTTACACAATGACTATCAATTCATTATTGTACATTACAACCAAGGCATATCCCTATAACTCGATTCGAAGTATTTCAAGCATGATTTCGCTGTCATTTCTTCACTGCTGATAGCGCAAGGTCTTTTCTTATTATCTATTAGATGATAACAATATAGATGTTTTTAATTGTAAATAGTAAGAATATCCATCAAAAAGGATATCAAAAACATAGATTAGCAAATTGGAATTCTTATGCAACGTAAAAAACTTTCAGGCAAGATTTAATTATGGCCACGGCCATCCTATAACATACCATTCGCAATTTTTCCATGTAATCTTTCTTATCGTTGCTTTCGGATGGGTAAGAAATTCCATATCTTGAAAGAGTTGTTATCAATTCATTTATGTCATACAAATCCGCGGGGTCCAACTGGTAAAGACGAATCAACTCAACCAAATATTCTTTAAAATGCTTCCTAAAAGATGGGTAGTGCCATAATGTTAAAAAAAGAAAACAATAATTTCGCTATACATGATAATGGTAATACTTATTGTACATAAAATTGAATGTAGAAAAATAAATACAGCTTTTCAAAAAATCATTCCGATTATATATTTATTTATTAGCACACAGCTATCAATAATATCGATAATAAATTTAATTATAAAATGCAGTAAACAACTAATTTTACAGATACAGATAAAGTAATTATCAAAGTATATTATCTATATCTATATTTTTCGAAAAATTAATTCTAATATAATATTGTGGGATTTACATAACATACAGTGAGGATGTTTCATCAAAATTTATACGAATATTTTACCATAAATTCACTCGTATCACGAATATGCACAGTCAGAAAACTTACATGCAAACACCTCGATATCCTACTGGAGCTTCCCGATTACACTCTCTCTCTTCCGTTTCAATCGTAGCACTATCTTCTTTTTCTTTCAATTCTATAATATGACATCTGCCTATATAAGCCATAAGTCCAACTGTGGATTAGATACAGCTTTAAATGTGCTATATTAGTGTATGGCATTACACATAATTATAAAGCGCTAAGGCATAGATTGCCATTACGATATCATAACTACTTTGTTCGAGTCTTGTTGCATTACAGAAAAAAGCGATAGTAAGTGAACAATACATTACTATAAAGTATAAGAAATGCTGTGTTTAAGTTATGTTATCTGCATTTTATAATACCGTCGTGATCAGATGGCATTGAAGTATCAAATTCTTTGTTATTTTCCCTTAGCAACTTTTGTAATCGATCAACACTCCAATCACGTAAATAGTACAGGCAATTACGCGGATGGTGGGCATGTAATCCATCTATACGACAGTTCAGAAATTGGCACGACTAATTTTTAAGGATACAAATCAAGAAGATTTTAAAAGTTGACACATTCTAAATATCAATCAATTATCGAAATATATTAATATTAGTGCAACATATAATAAATAATATCACACGTTGTGCTTGCAAACACAGTAACAAAAAAATGATTTGCTCTATGAGATACATAATGTGCGGTATACTGCTGAATATATGTAGTACCAATAATTAATAAAATAAAATTTTTATTGTGATTATTACTATTCTAACTTCTACATACTTATAAGTAAAAATAACCACCGATCACGTATCGATTACTTACAAGGACACATGTTCACATTAAAAATATATTATTCATAGATAGATCAATAAAAAATTAGTTAACATAACAGTCCATACCTTCGAATTTTCATAAAATTGATGCTCACATCCGCAACAGAACTGAAACGTACAATTTGAGCATGTCATATGCATACAACCACCTTTGGCATGCTCAAATTTACAGTTACAAGAAGGACATTCTGAATTTGTATGAAATTACAAATAGCATCATAATTAATAATAAATTTTAATTTACAACCATCTTTTATACCAATTTAGTACAAGAAATTAGCTAATATACTGTATACTAGGTGAACTCATTCCATTGATGTGGTTAATGTTAATCTAAGGAATGACCGAATTGACAGACATTCCTACAGAATGGCTAATTCTTAGAAATGATGGTAACAATATTATAATATTGATAACGTATCAACGGAAATTTAAAAATTTAATTGTTAAAGTATACTAATTATATTAATATTAACGTAGGACATCAATAAATTACAAATACGATTTATAGACGTACGCAATCCAGTTTTCTCTAGATCATTCAAAATGGATAGAAGCTCTTCCTCATTCTTCTTTTCAGATAGCCTTTTCCGGTAATCTTCGCAGTTTACGTCATCATGTAGTTTATTCCACTAGATTAATTTTTATTACAGAACTTATCAACATTGTTATATCTATTCAAACTAGTGCAATATTTTATATACTAATAATGAAGGAACTCTATACTAAATCATTTAATCGAAGTATAATACTCTCACAGTTTCACTACTGCAGTAACATTACTTAACTGCGTGCTAATAATATTTATGTACTGTACCCTTCAGATAAAAGATGTTACTTGTATTCAGTCTACAACTAGGCGTAAATGTTAAACGTTAACTCTAATAAAGTTACGTCGATTACAGGATCTTTACATAAGATATACAGCAAATACATTATAAAGTTGACATAGAGCTTAAAATAAGTTCTCCAACCTTGATACGGCATTTATAACATGTAAATTTGAGACACAAATTACATTGAACTTTAAGTGGAGAAAAGGGATCTCTCTCAAAACCATTCGAGCACTGTTACAAAATTAAGCAATTTCTATTATTAGCTCGGACTAGCACTAAATTCATAGATTTCCAAAGTTGATATTTTATATAGATTAGATTCGAGTAGCTTTCACATATTTAAGCTTCATTTCGAAATTAACTCTACTTAAGTGGTCATCTAATTGCTTTTCATGTACATAAACCAAACAAGCAAATTATGTATAAAAATACCAATTATTAGTAATAAAACGGTAGATTAAGGCCACAATATATTAATAGTAAGTTAACGATCGCTAGGGAATTTTATATTCTATGTCGCCAAAAAATCTAATGATAATCACACAGCATATGCAACTTTAATAACTGCTTTTTTATTAGAAGAGGTATGAAATTCTTATAAGTATATTATAATAAATTAAAAAGATAATGAATATTATAGTAACGAACGTACGTGAGGACACCATAAAAATAGTGGATCTTGATGTAGATTATAATCTCTAAGCTTCATATCGTATAATTCATATATTTCTTTCGCTAGATATCCATCTTTAACCAGATTTCGAACCTACATAAAACCCATTACAGTATCAGAATAAGAGAAACTTAATAAGGCAAATAAATCTCCTACGTATTGTTACTGTATTTATGTATTTAATATCAAGCGTATCGTGTCTCACCATTTGGTCAACTACGCTAAAATATTCTCCTGAAGCCATAGATAGATCTGGCATTTGGCATACTGGGCAATTAAGCTTTAAGATACTATTCTCTTTAACCGTAGATTCAATAAATTTCGATAAACAATCTTTGCAAAATTCGTGTCGGCAGACAGAAAAATTTAGCACCTATTAAAAGATTAGGTGAGAAAATGGTAAATCAGCATTGTATTAATTAACTAATATGAAAGCTAATGTTGTAATGCATACAATTCTCAGAGTTTATAATTAGTATCCTTTTATTGGTAGACGCTTATTACTTAATTCTCATCTATTAATAAGTAAACCTTTGCTACAGTCTAAAATAAAATTAAACAAGCTAGCACTTAATAGTATACTGTATATGACATAATTTTTGCTTATGTCGGTACCTAATATACATACAGTATGGAAAATAACTGTGGCCAGGTCTACTATCATTCTTTACTGAAAAACACTGGATTTTAAGGTAACATAAACTGGTCATAGGGTCAGAATCGGAAAGAATGTATACGGCATGGTTCATCAATAGCCGAAAAATAAGAAACCAAATAGTAAAGGAAGCCGCACACGTTGTAGCTATTAACTTAATCCGCAACTGTGCAACCTGTTTTACTTTGTTGGCTGCTTAGGATGGATTTTTGGTTAACAAATAGTAGTCATTAATAATTATGTTACGTACTGACGCAGTTAAAAGGCCAAAGATTATTCAATAAGCAAGTATTCGATATATTTATAAAGCTAGCATTGTTAGCAGGCTAGAATAGGAGAGCATAAAATTTTAAAATATTTACCTCATTCGCAGGAAATGTATCAAAGCAAATAACACATTGGCGGTCTAAAAAATCTAGTGCACTTTGTATATCAGTGCAGGACTTGGCGGCTGTTATTGCAATTTCATCTGAATATCCGAAATTGATTAATTTTAAGCCAACATCAATTCTTTCATCCATGTGTAAAAGATCAACAAAAGCAGCACGTAGTTTTTCCATTATAAGTTTATCCTAGGTAGAATAAAAATAGAATTGAGTGTATGTATAACTATACTGCATGTAGCAGATACATTTAGCTATAATTTTTAAGTTGCTATAACTTGTGTTTCCTCAGTTTATGCTATATCATCCTAAGTGATTCCAAGGCTGATTTAAAAATATCTCAAATATCGCAATTTACTTGGATTTAGTATCTTACCTGGATAGATTGAGCTGTTGCTAAAACAGGTGGCTTCGATAAACATTGCGTACTCGCAACAGATTGATTCTTTTGTGTAACGGATGAATTTTGATGAGATTCATTTGGTACACCTGCAGGTGTACAGCAAAATTTAGAATATAACAGATTTACTGAATAATGCCTAGTAATGCGAGTATCGTTCAAGTGATGCTATCAGTTGTGGGCGCAATTATTAAATAGCATGACAGTGGATACATGCACAAAGAAAGATAAATTTTTTCAGTGAATTAGCGCCGAAGATTATTAGTAGGAAATATCTATAGTTACTGTTTATATGCCAGTAAATACATTTATTGATTAATGCTTCCTTGAACTAACTGTAAACTAATTTATTAAACGTGTTGCAACTATATTATCAACATTTCTAGTCGAAAGAGGTAAGTGAAAGGTGTTACCTTCTTTAGATTTATTGGCAGATACACTTTCTTTCGATTTTGTCTAAAGAATGATAAACAAGCAAAAGTGCCAATTAACATCGTTTTCATAACTTTACAAATTCTACAGTACACAGTTTATGCCATAGCGGATGCATTCATTGTCAGAATATAGTGTAATATTTACTACTAAATTTTATAGTTAATTAACTATTTATCGGACGTCCAAATGAAATAAATACTGTACAGTCACTTTATCTTTCCTACTTTCGAGCTGTTCGTGAGACTTTAGTGTTTGCTGATGCAGCAGATGTGAGCATGTATCTGTTCTGCAGGATGTTATTAGAATTCAATTTTTATACTTTAGCCTACGAGCAAATATAAGCCTATCTAGAGTTACAAATGCTGGTATATCCTTCAATGTCGCGTTATAACTAAATATAAAAATCACTAATTCCTACTATAAGGTGCATGACTCGAGATAGCAAGCTACAGTACATCATCATCGCTCAGACGTTATCAAAGTACTTAATTTAATTAATCACAATAGGATATCTGAATCTGCTGTATCTTGTAGTAATATAGTATCAATAGTTGATTAAAAGAAATAGCTTAAAATTAAACTTCGCGAAGTTATTTAGTAGTAATCAAGGCTCGATATGTATGTAAAATTGCTATGAAATGGATGAACAGTGATAACATTTAAAGCCGAATCTACACATCATAAAGTACACCTATACATTATTTTTATTATTAATAAACAAGTAAATTACTCAGTACTACCATAGAGTATCATGAACTGGCTTTACTATCCAAAATCCATAATAGGTGTCAATAATACTACAGTATACGTTAATACCTGATTTGTTAGTAGATCAGGATTCGGATAATCAACTAATTGCTTTAATTCGACCATGCCTACAATCAAATCCATTAAAATTTTCGCCACTTTTGAATAATCAGGCAGTAATACATTTGAAGGAAATTTCATGGAACCGGAAGTACTTTCCGTGTAACCCATAAAACTTAATATTTGCGTTGCTCCATGCATAGGATAAACTTTTTCTTGAAACACTTTATTAGACAAGTGGATTGTTCTCCAGATAGTGTTATCGCCAGCATTTAGCAAATTAGAAGCGTATTTTGATAAGAAGTACATGGCAACTATCATGATATTCAAGAAGTTGTTTTGATGCTGTTATAAGAGCAGATAGTAAAAAAATCTGTTAGACCAATTCAATTTAATTGAATTTAATTTCTAATCTTATCCAGAATAAAAAAATGTCACTTATCCGTAAATATAGAGTCATATAGAGAGAATATCAGTGCTGTTGTCGATCTATTTTGTTATTGAGTTTGAAAATGATGGAGATGCACGAGACTGTTAACGATGCATACTACCGTATATACGGGTATACCCGAATACTACCATTACACTGATTTGCAATAAGACTAACTGTAGCACACACAGTCCATGTATACGGTATGATTTAATTATGAAGCTTGTTTTGTATATGAAACTCTACTTGTACCTTAGGATAATATAAGCGATTAAGCATACGAGTATAACCAATTTGCTACACTGTATATGAGGATTAATTCAGGATGCAGTAGTATGAATTACTTTACTCTTATATTTGTTTGTATCGATGGCCTTCAGTGCCGTGATGTTTACGTATAGTATACCTGATTCAATCGGATGTAACGCTTTAAATTGACGATAAAATACGAAACATCAACTTCTGTATTGAGTAACTGCTTGGCGAATTCGTAGGACTCAGCATCACATTTTCCTGTAGCACATTTGCTTAGGAGTTTCTGACGTAGATCAGGTAGATGCGGCGAAGTTGACGACATCATAAACTGTATAGAACATTAGAACTAGACCATTCAAAAAATTTAGCCACCAGCGTTAACGACTAGATCCCAAAACACGACAAAATAAAATCGAATCTAGAATCTGATCTAGTACTTTACAGTACAGTGTAGTGTACAGTATACTGGCATGGACTACTAAATCTTTCCGTACCTTTTAAGATTTAGTCCAGAGACTGGTTTCTAGTTTCATCGTGGCATGCCTTTTTTATAGTAGCTAGTAACACCTATACAGTACTGTACAGTACAGTACAGTACTGTCAGCAAGGCGTATTCTTACTTTAGTAATTTATTATTAAAAAGAGAAACTATCAACTGACTTGTGGTTAGTACTGTACAGTACATTAACATTACTGTAGTTACTGTACTGTACACTGTACAGTACATCAGAGCCAGAAGTTTAAGTTTCGTTCCGATCCATTTACAGTACAGTAGTACAGTTGTACAGTACAGTGTGTTAAGTATTACTATCTACGGTACAGTACTGTAGAGTTAATACTAACAATCGTATTGAAGGTTCGTACAGTATGTACAGTACAGTACTACTCTCGAACAACATACTGTACTGTACTGTATACTGTGTACGTACTGTACTGTACAGTACAGTTCTGCGCGCGAAATATTCCCAAACTTAGCACAAGCTGTCCAACGAGTTCTTACTGTACTGTACGTTGTATAATCTAAAATGGTCTCGTAGTCATTTTTGTAACATCTCATGCAGTACTGTATAACATCGTAATATGCGAAATATTCCCAAACTTAGCACAGTATAACATCGTAATATGCTATACTGTACAGTAGTAATACAAATTAGCTACAGTATGTTGTGGTATCATACTGTTTCATCTAGCTATCTTCACGACACCCAGAAGGCCAAAGTTCAACTTTTAGCAGCGTAATAACATACTCAAAGTGGTGAGAAACTGAGAATCAACAGTACTGTACAATACAGTACTGCATGAGCCTGTATTATACTGTACTGTACAGTGTACACTGTCCAGTGCTGTAATAGAGTTACTGTGCGGTACAGTACTGTACGTTATTTACAGTACATTACCAGAATGGACTTCTACAGTACTGCACACTGTACAGTACAGTACTGTAAGATTGAGGTTTTTTTTTTTTTTTACTGAACTGTTAAAAAGGAAGACAATTTCT
>NW_002060943.1:10293400-10326440 GCF_000150275.1 Trichoplax adhaerens | reverse complement strand
CCAATAATAAGACATATTGAATTTCTATGACTATAATATTAGAAAGGCCCATAAGAACGGCCAGAAAAACGATAATGTACATTTTACTGTACTGTACTAAAAAAAACCATAGGGGTAAAAAAACGGATCCAAACACTTTTCACCTCTGCTAAAAAAACAGTCAGTACAGTACAGTACTGTACAGTGTACAGTACATTATACTGTATCCCAGTCAGGTCTAATCCCAGAGCATGGTCCACACTGTGCTGTGTGCTCAGTACTGTACTGTACTGTATGACTTTACCACTTTACGTACAGTACCGTACCATTACTACTGTACTGTATACTGTACAGTACAGTACATTGTACAAGGTACATTAAGCCCTGCGCATGCCTTTTAAAATTGGCGCCGGAATACTCAGTAACATGGCGCTTCCAGTGTTGGATTTAGAACTCTTTCGTCGCAGATTAAAAAGTTTCTATAATAGTTGGAGAGTGAGTTACCAGAATTTTCTTTTACAGATATACTATGATTTTTAATTTCTAGACTTTCGATTTTTATCAATTAAATCGGCTAGTATCCTAAATTGGGCAATGTTACATATATTTTTATTCGGAATAGGAGACTACGCCTGAAGTGGATGCTACAGTCATCTCTGTTGGCAGCGATGACAATATTATTTATGCTAAGTCAATAGCTGTTCAGGTAATCCCTCTTGTTTTACAAAATTTTAGTTAAAGACTAATTTAGCGGGGTATCTTAATACCAGCTCATAAACTATCCATTTTACTTAGTGTAAAATCTTGCGCGAGGAGATTGCGTACTGTACAGTACCTCATAAAACATGTGCTGTTGTGCAATGATCGTCCTGCTTACCGAAATAATACGGTAACTGTAGGCGTACATTCAAAATGAGGGACAGTGTGCAGCACGTGCGAGCTTACAGATAGTTACGAAGGAATTTATAAATCGATGTAGTCAATTTAGCGTGATACACCCCTGATTAGTGCGATAGACAGTACCGCAAATTGCGAAAGATCAGCTCATCCTTTATTTCAGTACGAATATGGATGGTCTCCATACTTTATACAAATAATATGGAATTGGAGCGTACTTAACCATAGTCGAGCTTACAGTACGTATAACGAATAATGAAGTTATATGGAACTTAGTTGATGTCATATTTGCACTTGCTGATAAATTTGGCGGGTTTCTATGACTTCTTTTACTCTCTGTTTCTTCTTACTATCTAAAAAGGTTCATTAGACAATTTACGAGCAATACAGATTTATCTTTTTTTGTCTGTGCTTCTACGGTACATTGAAGCTATGAAGTATACGAATTTGTCAACTTTCATTACAATATGGGATTGCTATTTTACTATACACTGTATACGATACATCGTTGCTTTCCTAATGAAATTAATATCCTTTCTTTTCGTCATACTTACCATTACAGGCATGGCTTCTTGGGTGTGAATTGCGCGATGTTATAATTGTATTATGCCATGACCGGCTGTATATTTGTGCTGGACGAAAGAAGATTGAATTTTTACAACCCTTACAAGAATGCACTGACGAAAACATAAAAAGTGTGATTTACTTGACAAAGCATAAAGTAAGATCTGGATTAAAATAATACCGTAAGATAATAAGATGAAAAATAAAATGCTGTTGTTTACTAGTCACTCCAAAGCGTATCTTTTGAATAGAGAGATCATATCGTTAGCGATAAGCGGCGGGTTGTTGAGCCAGTAATGACGACGTTATGATTTGATTAAATTCGTTGTTATTGTTGAAGAGTGATCTACAGTGATGTATCTTTGTAATATTGATCAGGCGCTCGGCTGATATGTGAAGGATGCACTTGTGCAGTGATTTAAAAATAATGATTTGCTCGTACAAGCGTATTTCTCGCATGAGACTATTGAAATCTTTGAATGTTCTTTATCTGTATGAATATACATACCATGCACGATGACAGATGTCCCGTACCAAAACATACTCGCATTAAGCTTATTCTTATGAGTGAGCATTGCACGGTATGCACCTACAGTACTATGGTAACGTCAGATCTTGTATCTCGACGAAAATTAACCTAACCCGATTTCGTTTAATTAAATTTAGTAAAGTTCCTATCGCTTTTAAATATATGCAAGTATTGGAACTAAAACATAGCATTGAATAAGGTTTACAAATGTTTGATTAGGTAGGTCCATCTGTGAATTGCAAGTATTAATTACATAATAATTACTTTTGCAGGGTGTGGATGATAACCGTGATAATTTCACAGAATTAATAGATGCTATCAAGAAAAGTAAAGATGTAAGGCTGCAGCTAATCGTGTCTATGGGTTACATTTATAAAATTACGTATAAGATTATGCTGTATTGAACACAGAATGAATTCTAATATTAGGCATAGATTTGCTAATAGATTGATTAAAATTAAACTTCATTTATGACCAGGGTAAGAATGTTGGAGTAATACCCAAAGATAGGCTCACTAGTGATTTTACTGAAGCTTGGAAGGATGTGCTAGATAATGATAATGAATTAGCAAAGGTTTGATTAGACTATGCGGTTATTAATCAAATAATTTGATACTGTAATTAGGGAATTTCTCAGCAACTTAATTCATTCATATGCATAATTGGTCTAATACGCTTAGAGTGTATCGATTATTTAATATTATTCTATAATATTGATAATTGGAATGTGTTTGATAAACTGATAACTTCAACAAAATATTTTCCGCTAGGTTGACATCACGCCAACGATTGTACAGGCAATGGCTCCAAAGGACGAGTCAGAAATTAACCTGATTAAGGTATTTCTTATTAAACTTGTCTTCCTCGTCCAAATTACTGAATTTTTTACAATAATTATTTCGAAACTGAATGTGGGTTAAATTATTCATCTCGGTAATACATATATTACACTAATATTTTCTAGAAAGCTGCACATATCACTTCTGAAGTATTTTCTAAGCATTATATCATGCAGATCATGAGCATCATAGATCTTGAAAAGGTAACTACTATGGGCTATTGATCCAATAGAAAACTCCTCTTCAGTTATATCACTATATTACTACTAGCTGCATGTGCAGATTAGCTTAAGAGTACTGTAATTTCGACTGTGTAAATGGGTGATTGTTCACGCTATGGAATTTGATGATTTTTGATACATTTCTACTAATAAACTATTTTACTGTCTTGATTTTTGAGCACGTTTCAACCAGATATAATCTATGCTTATAATGATATTTCAATTATTTAGAAAGTTAGTCATTACAAACTAGCGGAATCTATTTCTAATGCTATCGAATCCGAAAAATATTTAGCTCCTAATATGGACCCTCAATTGGTAAGGGAACTCTTATTATGCCAGATTGGATTATTCTATATCGAACTTAACTAGTACCAACCATAAATTTGCCATTTGTATGATTGCTAACTTAATTATAGGTAGAAGTTTGTTATCCACCAATTATCCAAAGTGGTGGAAAACAAAATCTTAAATTTAGTATAACTAGGTAAGGCAGATTGGTTATTATTTTATCTTAGACCCTAGATCTAACATTTATCTTGTATCATTTATATTTATAGCAATAATGAACTCTTGAAGTATGATATTATTACGTGCTTTTTTGGAGCACGATATAAGCTTTATTGCTCCAATATTGTGCGAACTTTGCTTGTTGAACCAACTGAAAGGCAACAACAATTGTATAATTTGTTACTTGAAGTGGAAGAAATTATTTTACAGGAACTTAAAGAAGGTAACTAGTTATTATAAACATTTAGCATTACTAGTATTGATATATATGTACCTATTAGATAGATAACTTATTAAATAACTGTAACTTAGGAGTTAAGTTAGCAGAAGTTTATGATAAAGCGAAGAATTACGTCGTTAAAAGAAAACCGGAATTAGAATCTAACTTTGTTAAAAGTGTCGGGTTAGTCGCTTCTCACTTTCACTTACTGTACTGCGTACAGCTTTCCTGATTGATATGTTTGTAATAGTTTTGCCACTGGAATCGAGTTTCGCGAAAGCGTTCTATCAATTAGTCCAAAGTGCACCGTATCTGTTAAAAAGGGTTGGTAGAGACTGTTGACGGATTTTAAACTCCGTGCTGGTGATATTAAGGAAACTTAAATTTCTATTTTAATGCTTGTCTATAAATAACTTTATCCTTAAAATTATCAGGAATGGTTTTCGTAGTCAACGTGGGCTTCTCTGATATAGCGTATGAAAACGATAAGGCAAATACGTATGGTCTGTTCGTTGGGGATACTGTAATTGTTAATGAGGTAGCGTAAATTTTCTGTTATATACTGACTGTAATCCTCTAAGATTACGAAACCATATTCGCCATATAATCTCTTATCTATAAAATTTAGGATACTTCGGCAACTGTTTTAACTTCAGCTAAAAAGAAAATAAGAAATATTGGCATTTTTCTGAAGGTAATAGTAATAGTTGAAACCCCAGCTTTTTATTATCAGTTACCACCAGTTGTATGTCCCGACATTTTCAAGTTTTATTTCATTCTCCTTTAAGAATGAAGATGAAGATAGTGAAGAGGAAGATGAGGTTCTAAAACACTTGCGTTCAATATTTGTTCTTGCGACTGATATCGATATTAACGGCTTTACACTATTATGTAGAGCGATGTAATGCCAAGAAGATCTACTACTATTTTGGAGAGTAGAACGAGGGTAAGTTAACCTTTGATTGGAAGATATGGTTCTAGCGATGATTTTCCTTGTAATACAGTGAGATTCCTTCTACAATTTTTTAGTCTGAAGAAACTGCCGAAGATAGAAGAAAAGTTCATCAAGCTGAGCTCAAAAGGAAATTAAACGAAGAGGCTAAGGTATTATTTGTTGAAACCCCATCTGTATATGATATCAAAATTTTCGGTTAACATCATCTATCTACGCTACAGGCAAACTTATTAAAAATGCGCGGAGAACATGTGGAAAAGAAGTAAGGATTTATTTCTAAGTCCTCATTTGAGATTTCTATTTCCTTAGTCTAAAGACATTAACGTTTTTTAGAGTCAAAGAGAAATTATCATATAAAAATCAGAGCCTTATGCCCAGAGACCCTGATATTAGTAATCTGAAGATATACATCGGTACGGAATAGTCTTAATTTGTTTTCAGATAACATGTTTTTCACATATTAAGCCTGTATAGGAATAATAGGGCGTTGACTAAGCAGTAAATTACTGTGCTTAATATATTTATTTTAGATAAGAAGCAAGAATCTATAATTCTGCCAATTTTTGGCATAGCAACGCCATTCCATATATCAACGATTAAGGTACTGTAGTTATACTTTGCATGTTCTATTTTTAACGCGCAGTGTGTAAGAATCTTATCGTTTACTACTAGAACGTCAGTCAGAGTGTCGAAGGCGACTATTGTTATTTAAGAATTAACTTCTTCTATCCTGGCAGGTAGTGTTAATACTTTCATAATTATAACGGAAACAGGTTAACGTTGACAACTTACAGTTACATTTTCTCTCACAGTGCCTTGGGTCGTTTCGATGGCAACGTATTTTCTCAACCAGATGCTACCTTCTTGAAAGAACTGTATGCAATTATAAACTATAACTATCAATTAATATTAATTATATAGCCTCAATGGGCATGTTGTCCTATAGCTTATCGTTAGGCACAACTATATCATTTGAGGCCATATTAATATACCGTGTTAATCACGATGGTTTATTTTGTTTGAAGCAAAGCTGTCGTTTCATGCCATGGTTATAGTATTTATAGCACCTACAAATTTATCTGTAATTATTATTATTGCAATAGATTATTGCTTAAAGATGTAAGGTATTCTGTCTAATTCATGTAGTACGTTCCGGAGTCTTAACACGAAGCAATCTGGTTCAACGACTTCTCCCAGTATGAATCTTATGACTGCATTTCGTTTAATTAAAGAAGTACAGAAGGTTTATAAAACTCGAGAAACTGAACAACGAGAAAGAGCGGTAAATAAATTAACAAGTAAAGTAGAAAAATTAAATTTCATTCTAAAAGCCCTGCATTGACTTATTTATAATAGGGTATCGTAGAACAAGAGGCTTTAATAGTTAACCCTAACCGTAGTAATCCACGTCTGAAAGAAGTCTATCTTCGACCGTCTGTTAGTCAAAAGAGAGTATTAGTAAGTAACTGCCTTTCTTTTATCACGTTAATAGGTGCTAGCCCGCAAAATTATATATATTTTATTTTCACCTTTTAGGGAACTTTGGAGGCACATACTAATGGTAATACTTTGTTATAAAATTTACATTACTATTAATATAAGATCTACATGATAGTACTTTTTATATGCTCTAATAGCGCAAGCTAAAAGATTATCATTTTGCTTTATAAGGTTTTAGATATACGTCTGTCAAAGGAGAAAAGATTGATATTCTTTATGCTAACATAAAACAAGCCTTTTTCCAGGTTAGTATAGGATAAATTGAGTGTTGTCAATATTTAGATTTGACTATTTCCATTTGCTTTGCAGCCATGCGATCACGAAATGGTCATTTTATTACATTTCCACCTGCAAGTCAGTAAATGAATGTTTTATCCACTTTAGCACTAAAACCTAAATGTTAAAAGATCTAATTGTTTATTTGTGGTAGAATGCCGTGTTAATGGGCAAGAAAAAGGTGACAGATATCCAAGTTTATACGGAGGTATGAGTGATAATTGTTACTAGAATCAATACCATTTAATACCTTTTACCACAGTTAAAAAATCTTTCAATCTTTTTTCCGGGCATTACAGATAGGAGAGATATCGGCTGACTTGAGCAAATACCGCCACATGCATGATAGAGACGATTTAATGGCTGAACAGGTATTAAATAGCGTTTCTGAGACTACCGTACTTTATATAACCATGCAACCGGCAATGTTATTGTATGTTGTATCATTAAATATTTATTTCCTGTCTAACTTCAAGACTGAACGAGAACGTAGACACAAATTAAAAGTCTCTTATATGGGATTTACTGAAAAGATTGAGAATCTAACAAATAAGCAAGTAGAATTTGATACCCCTATAAGAGAACTGAGGTATTTAATTCTATAAATACTGGAATGGCCCAATTTACGCTTTTATTGTAACTATTATTGAAGTTTTTATTAATGTGACGTTCATCTAGTATAGTATAGTGTTATGGGTATGCTTCTTACTGATTTATCATGCTAAAATTTTTTAAGTTTCTATGGCGTACCACATCGAAGTACGGTCCTGCTACAATTATCGAACTTCTGTCTGGTCCACCTTATAGAACAGGTATACTAATTTTAAGATTTTCAGATCATTTAAAATAATAATGATAAAGAGTATACTTTCCGTTACATCTACGCTAACAAATTAATCATTTATCAAAAATAGCCTGTCTTCATTGTATTCTTCCGAGAAGTGGAATTAATCCATTTTGAACGTGTTCAGGTATTTGCAATAGTATGCGTACCGAATCATTTAGTATACTACCATCTGCGGAGTGTAAATTTTAAATATCATCTATGATTAATTCTGCAATATACTTTACAATTTTCTTTATAATAGTTTCACTTAAAGAGCTTCGACATGGTGATAATTTTTAAAGATTATTCAAGAAAAGTTGCAACTATTAACTCTATTCCTATGTCATCGCTTGATAAGATAAAGTCTTGGTTCGAGTAAGTTTACTTTTATGAATACTACGATAAATTTAATAATATTGCAGTATTTAAACTCGTATAATCTGCAGTATACGTATGCTTATTTTACCCAGTCCTAAAAAGAATGCATTCTTTGCAGTCAATATGATATTCGATATACGGAAGGCATTCAAAACCTCAATTGGACTAATATAATGAAAACTATCAACGAAGATCCTGAAGGTTTTTTCGAGAATGGTGGCTGGAATTTTTTAGATATGAACGACGAGGTTGAATGCTGATCATACTTAGTATAAAGCTTTATGTATTTCTTTAAAGCTTAGATCTAATGCACGAAAAACTACTCAATAGGACAATGGCAATGAATCTCTTGATGAATCAGAAGAAGATGATGTTTACGAACCATCAACGGACGAAGATGAAGATGAAGATTATGAAGAGTCGATGTCATCTGCCGTCGAAACAGGTCAAGTTAATATGATTCGTGATTGTTAACGTAACGCAATATAATATATAATCTCAAGTGATATTTTATACAAGCAGATGATGAAGAAGATGAATTGTGTGAATTAGATAGTGACGAATCAGAGGGTAAAGACTGGGATGAACTGGAAGCAGAAGCTGCTAAAGGTTAAAAGCTCTAAATTAGTACGATTCTATATCATTTCAATAGATTATCCCATCTAATTTAAAATGTTATTCATAAATTAGCTGATCGAGAAAAGCAACCAGAGTATGATGAAGATAATAACTCAAGGAAACGCGGAATGAGTAAAAGTTCGGCCAATAATCGCCCAAAGAAAAAGTCCAGACATTAATTCGATTTTGTTATTAGCATAATACTACTTTTACTGTAACATCTAAGTTCATGGTAATTAAGCATAACCTGCCATTAATCTAGTGCTAAGGGTTACCGAAGAATAATTTATTGTAAAATATATCGCAGTGTCAATAGACTTATGCGAATCAAAGAATCTAAAGTTTAATGAGCAAGGCCTAATGCAGCCGAAGCTGTGCCTTATGTCTTGATCATGATTAAAATAATAAAGGTCTCGATATGTTTAAAGTGTCTAAGTAATCGATCACATTGAACACAGTCTACTGAATTTACAATAACTTTAGGAATTAATAAGTTTAATATATAACATTGTGCTATAGACCACCGCAGGCGTTAATGCATGTATAATTGCAAGCAATAACGTTATGACTTAATAAATCTATGCGGTATATCCTGTAATAACGAGTTATTGATAGTTTTATGAACTTAAAATCTATCGATTAACGACAAAATGCGACGTTGTTCTGCATCTTTGCTATCTTTACTATTTGCGTCACCGATTTGACTTGCATATTCTATACATTAAAATAAAAGATTAAATTCGTGCGTCAAGTTAGATACATTTTTGCCCTTAATTAAAATAAGTGGTAAAATAGACCTGCTACGGTATCGAAAGATGTACTATACCTCGCATGATATCCTTTACAGCCTTCATGGAACCTCCATGCTGATTTAATAACGTTTGAATACGATGCCTTACCTGGATAAAGAGTAGCGAATTAGTGTATAAAAACGTAAAGTTTGTGCAGGTGCATTAGACATACATTTGGACCACCAGCAGCTGAAGCCTCCAACATGATCGTATCAATAAGATGCAGGCTAAAAAGACCTGCATCCAATCGACGTAGATAGAATTCCTCTTCTAAACTTTCGTCAATCTCTTCACCATCATCAGCTAATTCCTACGAGAAACAGTGTTTGCCCGAAATCACTAGTAAGTCAGCAGCATTATCATTAATCAATTTATCACCTTAAATTACGTAAAATTAGTGCATTAGCACCAGAGTGCAAACATTTTAGAAAATCCTAAGTCGAAGATATGACAGTACTTTGTAAATTTTTATGGATACTGACTTACTCGTTTTTCTTCTTCGATTTTATTATCACATTCTTGAACACGATGCATATACTCAAAATGTAGCTCCATAAGACGATCCACCTAAAATAAAATAATGTTTCTCTAAATATAATCCGTCGATATGAACACTAAGTATTAATTCTAGTAATGATTAATTTACCTTCTCGAAATCGTTTTCGATAAATTTATTCGCTAATCTAGACTTGGATTGTCCTGAACTATGCCGAAATAAATGGACCATAATGGAGCAAATGTGTTCTAGATTTCAACAAAACATAGCAATTCATCATAAGAAGAATTTTTCTCGCTTTATTTGTAAAAGTTTCAGAATAAAAGTTTAAAGTGATTGATGTAATGTTGATAAATTCTAACCTATATGCTCACTTTCATTGGTCAGTTTTTTAAACATTTTTGGTGTCTAAATAATAATAAAGCAAACTCATAACATTGAAATTTGTAGCTACTACTTTATTGTAAATTTCGAAAGGAGATGCAACACGGCGTCATACTTTCATAAATAAAGGAAAAAGACTACGTAAACCAAATAGTTCTATAAACTTTACAGCACAATCTGGTCCATTATAGTTTGATAAAACATAAGTTAAAGTTTTTATTGCTCCTTTGCTACTAAGCTTTTTCGATCTAAAATGGTAGGAATCATTAGAAAGAGCATCACGTAAACGGATGTCAGTTGATAATAATATTTAATAATAATTCAATACACCTACCTTAGCATCAATATCATTAACTGTAGACCCTCACCACGTAAAAATCTTTCGCAATTTCCAGGACACTGCATTAATGATGAACACAGGCAATCGAACAAATTTTCCAGCATTTCAATTTCGTCTGCGGTGGTCGGGTCTCGCTTATGATATACCTTGAAAATATTACAGACATGATAGGATACTACATAAACGCCCGTTATAGTTGTACTCGTATAAGTAATATAGAACGAAATTTGAGCGAAACTTACAGACAATATTTGAAGTAGTGTGTCGATACCCTCTAATTCGCCTAACAATGTGCGATTCCCTATAAAAATTTTGTGGCAAGCATGAGCTAATCGTGAAGAATATCATACTCACCCTTTACGTTTAAAGTATACCTTCGTGGCCTTGTAGTAGGACTGCAAGTATTTCACAAGAATAGGCTTTATTTGCATCATAGGTGTTGCGTTTCGCCTAAAATAATAACACCGTTCCAATGTATGACAATACGACTGTTTGTAATCTAATCAATCTCTCATCCGAAAAGAAGTATTTGCTTACCACTAAACTCCTCAAAATCCACTGCATAAGTCCTTGATTCGCTGCTTCGGTAGATAACTCAGGTTTAAACTCTGTTAGATTTTCAATAATAGCTAGAACAGTATAAATAAAAGTCATTAATGAGTGTCTTTGTTTATAATTTCAAGAACGATAATTTTATGAAGTTAGTAGCAATCACTTTAATAATTTAATACGTAAAAAGCGTCCAATTACGTAATTTATTGTTAGTCAAAAGTCAAACCTAGCGTATTATGAACTCCATCAGCTTCTTCTCTTATAGAATCGTTTAGTCGTTCAATGTTTTGAATTAATAAAGTGACAATTTGATTCTCCACCTAAATCATTTTATCACGATACGCAAATATAAGGGAAAAACAAATTTTACTTATGTCACGGATATCACGGACAGTAGCATAAAAGTTAATTATTATGTTAATGAATGAAAACGGTTTATCTAACCAGAACGTCTATTAATGCCACTGCTCCCTCATGACTTTCGTGTAAACTATCAACATCAGTCATCTCTTGTAGTAAATCCACAATTGCAATGGATATATCTGTATAATAGAAAATCGGACATAATTACGATATTTCAAGAGCTGAAGTAGAAGGGTAGGTATAAAGTAAGTAGTAACCAATAACTACAACAATGATGAGAAGCAGTATGTCTCATTATGCTCTAAATTCGTAATGGCCATATAGCTTTATAGTTCTATCTCTTTAGCAGTACTGCATAGCTTATTAAAGTGATAAAATAAATATTTATAATTATAATTAAGTGAAAACTACCAGAATTATCGTGAGTCAGCAGATCAACGAAGGATTTGATAGTGTTTAGCTCGACCAATTGTGGATAGAGTTCCGGGGCAGTAGCAATGACATTCAATTTCTGAATTTCTTCATACAATTCAATTTCAGATTCCATAAATCTATGCATTGACAAGTAAGTTATTATGTTTAACAAATAGCTATATACCGTAGTAATACCAGGGTCAATCAGATGTGAAGATGGTGATTTATACTTAACTTACATAATTATTAATTATAATTAGCAATATAAATAAATTATCTACCACGTCATATTATATTTTTACTAGTTGTATACATACGTATCTTATCCTTTTAACATAGATTATGGTGCATAGTATGTTAGAGATTAAAATTTTACTAACGTACTTCTTTGGATCATCAGGATGTTTAATTCTCATCTCTTGATTCTTTGATACCTTCTTCTCGAAACTTAGTATCAACTTCTTTAGGCTATGCGAATCTAATGATTCTGTCTTTGATATCGTACGTCAATACAATTAGACAGCATGAGTTAATTATAATCACATATTGTTAAGTCTACTTACACTTTTAATGTACAGATAATAGAATGTGTTACATCAGTAGGGCAGTAATGATAGTTTGTTCTTATTGACAGATACACTATATAGTAGTGAATAGCTTTGTATAATGTGCTTTGCAGCGCATATTAACGTAAAAGAACTTAAGTACAGTGCTCTACTTGATGAAGAAACCCTGCTTTTGCATCAGTCATTTTGCAAAATGACCGATTATCTATACGGTAAACGACATATATACAGTTGAAAATGAAACTTTGTAAACAGTAAGAGCATGGTGACAGACTGAGTGTCTATAAGGTCTATTCAAATGAAGCCACAAATAATGTTAAGTATTGTAGCATAACTTTAACGAGGGATAACTCGAAGGAAATAATAATTTTTTTTCCCTCGAGTTGTCCCTGCTTTGACCGCAGACTGTATTGTTTGCAAATACTTGTAAATCAGAATACTGTAAACTAAAGTACGGTCTGCATGATACCTCTTAAAAGCGAACATACGCGAAACCGTCTAGATTGTAAGCGTACTAAGTTAACAACAACATTTTAGGGCGAAACATGACTGATGTATTTGCTTCAATAATCAATCAACGTATTTACCTCTGGCTCATCATCTAGCATGGCTAAGATTTTATCACGCTCTTCATTGCTCAACTTTGTGCTACTAGTTATAGCTGCAGCTGCGGAGCTGCTGTTTCCACTGGATGAAGCACCTAAACTTTTATGATCATCACTGCCATCTATACGCCTTCGCTTCATAGGACGATCATCCTCAAATTGGTACAATTTCTTAGTTAATTTCATAAAGAGTGCTACGGGAACAAGTATTTATAAAAAATGTCAAAAGTTATATCAGTAATACTCACTTTTTCAGCTAATTGTAGGAGTTCGCCAACATCAACCATTTTCGTAAGTTATCTCCGGGCGCGAGTCTGTTCGTGGAATCTATGAACAATGGAAATACGGTTGATTTATACCAGGTTTACAGTACACTGTACGTGACGTAACTGCATACTGTACTGTACTGTACTGTATTGTATAGTCCAGTGTACTGTACTGTACGTACTGTACAGTACAGTACAGTACACTGCTACTGTACTATTACTGTACTGTACTGTACACCGTAGTGATGCAGCGAATACGCCTATAACCTTAACATACAGTACAGTACTGTATCTCCGCGGGCAATATGCACTTTCACCAGGGACTCCTACAGGAGAAATTCATAAATTTAAAATTTTATGTTTTAAATTAAATTAAATTAAATTAGAAAGTCCTTGCGTTGAGATTTTACACGTGAGAGACTCTTTGCATCGTGTCCGTGTGACAGAAAGTCGCATACGTGTATATACGGGTATATAAACTGGTTCAAGCTTTGCAGAGCTAGTCATACTTGTGCGTCCAGCTCTTTTTCTGCTATACTAGTAGTAGTCTATGCTGTGACAGTGGTGTACCTGGTTCGCGTTAAAAATTTAAATTTAAATTGTACTCAAAGGTACTTTTCAGGTTAAAGACCGTGACTGAATAAAATAAAATTTATTAAAGATTCTGTTAATTAATCTATTGATCAGTAGCAGAAGAGCGAATCATAGCTGTAGTGATAGACGCCTGTGATTGCGTAGCTGCTATACTCTTACAGAATTTTGACTTTATCCGTCCACAATTTGTTTAGAAAGCAACTATTATCTTCAGACAGCAGCAAAGCTTACTGACTGAGAAGTGATAGGCGACTCCAATGGGTCAGCAATTGCAGTGTCAATGTTCTAAAACACATAGAAACAGTATACTGGTTCTGTCACCTAGTCAAACCAGGGGTAAGAGAAGAGCTTTGTCATTACCATAGAGAAGAAATACTATACGAATATCTGAGAACACAAGGCAATACAAATTGTACTGTGCAACTGGACTGTCCTATGCCAATATGTAACATTTATGTTTTATTGCAAGCTTAGGCAGTCCACTTTTTGGTAATAAACAAGTGGCAAAGAATCAAATGTCGTGCAAGCATACGTTATGTTTACGGGCCAGTTTACCGGTAAAATTTTACATTAGTTTAATATATCTTGCAGAACAGAATTTATCATCATTGACAACTTACTATTAATCTACCTTAGCAACTATCAAATTTAATTTTAAAATCATAAAATACCTTAGAATGTATTGTACAGCATATATGAAGGTATGTACTTACGAAATGACATTTTTAAATGTATAGTACATTATTATACTATGTAATAATATGATACAGTATACACAATTATAATAATAAATAATAACAACTAATTTGATGTTATTATATCTAGATATATCAATTCTCCAGTTTCGCTTGTATACTTTATGGCTATGCATAGCTCAATGCAAAATTTTTATATGTTGAGTTTATCGAAGCTTAGTAAAATATCATACTCTATATTTCTATTATTGAGGAGGATGAAAATTACATTAGATATCCTTTCCTAAATGATCCAGTCCAATATAGCTCCTAACTGTAAGACAATCATAACAAACACTTTGGCCTAATTGTTATTATTATTCTTTAATGCACCTAAAGGGTAAGGAAGGCCAAACTGCGAGCATAGCTTCCTTAGAGTCTTTTCGTACTCAATATTATGGCTAGAAGCCTGTTGTAACGCAAATTTAAGATCTTCTATTTCATCAAAAAATTCCTAAGATAAATTAAAAAATTATCACATTCTACGATATAATCCATTATGAAATCTAGTGTGCGCAGCAATAGATAAAGGAAATGAAAAGTAACTGCTACTTAGACGATATCCTTTGCCTACATTTGTTATATTTTAATTAGTGTTACGATACCAAATCAATTCTAATGTATTTAGATACCTTGTCTATTCCTTCTAGTTCAGCTACATAAAAATAAATATAAATAAGAAATTATACTTATCAAGAGGATTGAAGCTATTAAAATTTTAACAACATTGCACATAAGGTATAAGATTTACTTCTTAATTTATGATTTTCTTCAGACAGCTTGGTATTTTCTTTTGTTATAATTGATAATTTCGAAGTTAGCGCTAAAGTATCAAAAGTACGTATGATAGCCAATATTTTCATTCGTGAATCAAATGAGGATTAAAATAATTGTTTTTATGATTACAGAAAAAGCTTATAGCGCTAAATATTACCGGCTCTAGTCTCAAAATCTTTAGCACTGACAAGTCCAGCCTTGGCCAACTGTTCCTCTCGAACAGTCCGTTCCTTTTCCAAAGCCTTAATTTTTTCCTGGCATAGATTAAGCTGTTGTTGGACTTCTTGTTTCTCAAACTGTCTTATTAAATAAATATTATGAAGTTACCAAGAGTATAGTACAATGCATCTGTCCTGATAAGTATTTACACTGTCTTGAGTTGAACGTTAACTTAATCAATCTCCTTTAATTGATTGACTTACCGTTAACGATGTTATTTGCTCGATTTGATTTGTGCTATTTTTTAGTTCTCGTTGGTACTTTTTCATTAGGTTGTTATGAACTGCCAGCAATCTATTTAATTGATTAGAACGTTAGTTGAAATAGTAGATTATCTAATTAGGAAGCTTGATAAAATTTAAAAGCATTTTAATTACATTACCGATTTATGCTTTCAGTTTGACTATCGATAACTGGCGTCGGTTTTGTCATTTTGTTAATAAACTTTTGTGTAGAATTAGATTTTCCTACCGAGGGTATTGTTTGTGTATGAACACTATAAAGTTCATGAAATATTTGTAGTTAAAGTTGATGTCAAGTCAAGCCTAGGTAGGATGTTTACTTTTCTATGTATATTTAATATTTATATTAAATGATCAGTTTGGTCTATTCATACCTTCGTTTTACTACTTTACAACTCTTGCCGACATCTGATGGTTCCTTCAGTTTATCTTTTAATTCACCTATTTCCTTTACTAATTGTTGATATTTACTGCGTAGTTTCTTGTATTTTTTTCGAAGTAGTTCATTTTCAGCGGATAGCTAAAAAGTATTAAGGTGATATATCAATTTAGGGTTAATCTGTGCAGTACATTAAATCCAGAAATCTTGAGCTATTCATCTCTTTGATTCACGAATTTATTTACAACTCGCATGCAAATATGCAATAATGTATATGAGTTTGTGATTTATAGAATTTATAATTGAGTTTTATATTTCGTAATAATGCCCAGTCGTTACGCTAAATAACTATATTCATTGCAGTTATGGAGCATTCTCGACAGTGTATACGTACGTATGTGACTGCATTCGGTTTGTAAATATTACGTTAATTGAACACTAAAACTGCCACTGTGGTCAATTGCATTAGAACCTCTTGATAATATTCAGAAATTTAAGTACTGTATTAACAAATACAATGAATTCTACTTAATTATATACATAATTATCAACCTGAACACAAGAGTGCAAAGCAGGCAAGGATGCTTCCATTATATTTACTATAATCGTAGATAATAGTGCACATATATATTCAGCTGCAGTGATTAACTTGAAATGCTCGTTTTCTTAAGGTCTAGAGACACCAACAACCAATTCTAACCAGATACTTTTAGTTATAAATAAATAAAAATATTCATTCTTTCCGCAGATCAATTGATTCTTGCTGCTTCTAGATACTCATCCGTCGGATCCGTTTATCCTTTATCGGTAGTTTACCGTAAATAAGTAAATAAAGAACTGTACAATTACAATAAAATAAAATTTAGTTTATAAAATTTAAAATTATAGGATAACGTAATTGATTGGCTCATTGTAATATAAGCAATTGACTGAAATGAATACTTTTGATTGGAACGTACAGTATTACAGGGTAATATACGGTACACTTGACTTAATGTGCTATACAGTACAGTACACTATACAGTACTTACTGCGTATAGATCTTACTACAGTACAGTAGTTCTTATTACAGTACAGTATACTGTACAGCACAGTAGTTAGCAGTACAGTACTCTGTACTGTACCAAAGCTTTTACTGTACTGTACAGTACTGTAAAGACTACCATTACAGGGGCGTGGCAAGCCTTCTAAAATGGTTGAAAGATGTTCAGCTACAGTGTTGCCTTAAATTATGTCTTTCAATTGTGAAAAAATGGACTTTCAATTTGGCTCCAATTCCATGCAGACAGATCAGCACAACCTTGAGCAATTGGCTCTTGATATTTTGATTACTTTTTATCGCAGCATTGAATAATACAAACTATCAGTCGCTCTTACATGTACTGTAGCTCCAACCATTTTAAAAACAAGTCACATCGTAATACGCATTGTACAGTACACATTGTACTGTACGGTAGTAGACAACAGTACAGTACAGTACTGTACTGTACTTATACTACAGTAGTTTTGTTCATGGGCGCCTACTGTACAGTACAGTAGTATTCCAGCACAGAATACAGTACATACTGTACTGTATATTACCGTATATACAGTATACTGTATTACTGTATATTATATTATATTGTTACGTGCTGCGAGACCGTTAGTCCCTGACCGCAGTAAAAGTAAAATAGGAAGATCGTAGCATAACTGGATGCTCTGAACAAGAAATGGATCAATTGGGTGAATACTTAGAAACTTGTGAACAAGTAGCGAGAACGGCTGGACAGGTTGCGTACAGAATATCATTAATTAATGATCAACTAGCTATCGTAATTACTAACGTAAAGCAAACCTTGTGAGCTTGTTGTCAGGCAGAGCAGGATTCGTATCGTGTACTCTTAGTTTTCTTCATCACCAATGGATTTGTTCGTAATATTAATGAATTAAATGAATGAATGGATAATAATAATAATAATTATTAGGAGATTAAATTTTCCGGCTTTCATGACTCCCTAGGAATCTGCTACCATATCGCAAGAAAGCAACGATAGATTTAATTGATAATTATCAATTACTCATATATCACACTGTACAGTATGAAGCACCATTATATGTATTGTCAGCGTAATAAGCAGACAGTCGCGATCACATAATAAAGTAATGTAAACCCTTCGTTTTGCACAACTTAATGTAGTAGTAATAATCACGTGTAATACATACCAGCACACAGTATATAAGGTATTTGGTACCGGTAATTATGAAGCAGTTAGCCTCATTAAATCACAAGCATGAAGTTAAGAGATATAAATTGTATTTTACCTGCAGGTAATCAAGAAGGCCTATTCAAATGATAAAACTATCATGACAAAGAGTTGTAGTGCTGATTTAGTAACCCAAACTGATCAGGAAGTTGAAAAGCTGATTATATCGACTCTAAGAACCAAATACCCAACACATTGGTAGGTTTATTATTAGAGTATATTGCATCTGTTAAAATCTTGCTACAATATATAATTAATATATTATTATAGCGGCTACTGGTATACTTAATCTTTCATTCAGTTATTTTATTTACATTAATACTATAAATTGGAGTTGGCAGTCTACCTGCCTTGTGATGGTAAGACAAATACTATTTCAGTAGTACTGTGCGATTTTCTATCACTCCAAAATAACTCGACTGACATTGACCTTTTACTTTTGATTTTGATATTTGTATAAATATGCAGTTTCATTGGTGAAGAATCATCAGCAGACGGTCAATCGTGTCAACTAACTGATAAACCAACGTGGATCATCGATCCATTGGATGGAACTACAAATTTTGTTCATAGGTAAAGCTATAATTGTATAACTCACGGTAAAATACGTACAGAATTAAGATACAGTTATTCATCCTACTGTAATAACATGTAGCTCACTAATCGTTTTAGCAATGACACAATCACACAATCATGTAAACTGTTACCACGTCGAATTATCACAGCACTCGCATTCGTTCGTTGCGTTAAATACTGGATAATTTATATGAAATAGAGACAGGTGTACATTTCAAAGTGCAGTATTTACTCCTTTACATTATAATAGCGTTATTCAAGGCTCGGTCCTATATTTATTACGAGCTGAAACTGTTGTGGAACTACAGAGTCGCAATATTTTCACCTCGTAATTTACATAAATTTGTAAGTTTACGATCTAGGATATGATACTATGGTACTGTATACTTAATCTGCTTTAAAAGCTCACCGCTCGTATTAAGTCAATGCATATGGTAACTATCACTGCAACATTATATCTGTATCTTATAGAATTCCTTTCGTTGCAGTATCTATCGCTCTTAAGATCAATAAGAAGGTGAGGCAATAGATATCAATGCTTGCAACAATATGATATACCCATATTTCTTTTATATAGCGTCAGAAGCACCAACAGAGATTTAGAACTCTATAATACATAATCAAAATATCACTATACCATGATTTGAATTTAACAATCTATGACCATACTCACAAACATCTGATTTGCTTCATACTCCCATAAGACTTAATTATAACATTTAGATATTGATTTTACTATAAAACTCTTCCTAAAACTACTCTCAGCATTTATAGACTCCTTATTGTCCTCGTCCAAACTATCAGTTGATGGATAATTTAAATTACAAATTTCTGTCCAATTGAAAAATTGGACTACACCATTCGTATATTGCAGAATAATTATTTTACTTGAAATATAATCTCATATATGATGAATAATGAATCGATCTTGTACGTGGGTAGACGGAAATTGCAGCCGTTTACAGTTGTATCCTCGATGAGATGTTTACGGCTAGACTTGGACATGGCGCTTTTTGTAATGGTAAAAATATTTCGGTTTCTAATCAAACAAGTAAGCGAAAGTTATCTTGACATTTGAATGTAACCGAATCCAACATGACATTCACATCAGTTCTTGTAATCAATTCTATCTAGATCTTAACAAAGCATTAGTTATTTCTGAATACGGTTCTAGCCGAGATCAGGAAATCATCGATTCAATAGTAGCCAACATGCGTGGTGTAATTAGTAAGCCAATACCAGCTCACGGGTAAATTTTTTATTTGTATATGCAATACAGTACAATATCATGTACGGGTATTTTATGCCAAAGATGAGAAAATGCTACTCTGTATCATATAAAAATAGTATAAGATGTTTGGGCTCCGCTGCTTTAAATATGTGTCAGGTTGCTCGTGGTGGTGGTGATGCTTACTTTGAAACTGGCATTCATTGTTGGGATATGGCTGCTGGAGACCTAATAGTTAGAGAGGCAGGTGGGGTCGTTATAGACACAAGAGGTAAGTTAGAAGCATATGGATGATTTAATGATACTCTTTGATATTATTAATAAGTCCAAACATTTAAGACAGTATAATCACTTTCTATATTAACATGTTCTATAATATTTTATCCAATTTTTAAGTACACATCAAAATAAGAGCATTTTTATTCTTATTATTTGTAGGAGGTGAATTGGATATAATGGCTCGACGTGTGTTATGTGCAAGTACAGAATCTTTAGCAAACGAAATCATTGAATGCACTAAGGAAATAACTATGCCAAGGGACGATGAATAAATTTTAAAGCACTAACCATGGGCTTCACAAAAGTAAAATCTCTGCAAAGAAGCCATACTACCGTTGAAGTTACAGACAATTTGGTGGTTTCATCAAGTACTTATTGCCACTCATGCTAGATTTAGTATCGTGTAAGAGTGAATATGCACAAAATGCACCATGTATTTATATCATTACACCAATAGGTATATCAGTTCGTAAAATATTCACGAACAGTTTACCTCTGGTTCGAACCAGGTTACTTAGCTAGATATTTCTACAATTTTATCATCCATTGTGGGTCAACTGATTCTCATAGAATCATATCTTAACCTAAGTATTATAGATATACATACTATCAGATATTTTAGTGATAGGTGGTAGGATACTAATCAAATACAGTTTCTACAACCCTCATGACATAAAATCTTTTATTTAATATTGATATCACATTTGAAAGTATATGCAGTAACAGTTAATTTATAATCGTAATAGGCGGTTATTATTTTCCTTTTAAAATTAGTAATTGTATTGGTAACAGTCAGTATTATAAACTTTTAATAAATCGGAAATACAGCCATTATTGATGCTTGAATAACGAAAGAAACCATCAAAGCAATACTTAGCAATATCACTTTTATCCTTCTAGTGCTGGCTAAATTATTGCACTAGCAGTGGACAATCGGCTTCGGAAGGTATTGGCTTCACATTTTAAAGCAGATAATTTAGAGAATTTTTTGGAATCTAGATCATAAAATGATAGCATATAGTCAAAACAAGTCAAGGAAATTGAGCTTCCAACTAAGAAACGTACACAGACTAAGCCATAGATACCAGAAACACTCACATTTCTAATAATCTATGAGAAACCTAGTACATACTACGGTACGTAGAAGATTCAATAAAGATGCAATACTCACCAAGACTGTGGCAACAGTCAAATGCACCTTTATCAATCGGATGAGCTTCAGTATTAAAAATGTAACTTCCACTGTCGAGAATACAACTTTTACCATTTTTAGATTTATATGTTACGCCAAATTTTCCGTCGTTGTTGATAAAATTCTCGGTATCAAATAGTAAATACAGATACTTAGTTGTTTCAGCCAAAAAGAAAGATTCCATCCTATCTTCAAGTTCGTGATTCATCACATTTTTTACCTTTTTGCAAATGCCAGGCAATTTGATTTATGTACCAAAGAATTCAAATCGTTTACTAATATTAAATATAAATTAGGATAGTTACCGTAGCAAAACCACATTTCGTACGGGTTCTATTAATTGACTTCGTTATTTCCATACCAGCTTCCAAATAGATAGGGTCTTTTGTAGCAATGTATAAATACCAAGCGCTTTCAATCAGTTCTAAGGTAATTTAGTTAGAGTACATAAGTAGATAGCTCAATAATTATACAAATAAATATCACACTACGATTAAATTTCTTAAAAGTAAGAAATAAAGAAAGGAAATACATTCATAGTATTTCTTTAGCCTACCAGGACGAAGAGGATATTCGTTCCTGTTACTGTATGGCATATTATCTGTAATAGCGTACGACTCTGGGATAAAACCCAACCGTCTCCAAACAGAATAATAATTTCGAAAAGTCTTAGCAGCTTGTGTTATATTTCCGACTAATACCTATTGTTAAATACGCGTACGTAACATGAATTTAGTGTTACATTAATTATTGGAGACCTTTTTCAAACAATCAAATTTTGATAAACAATGCTAATCACACATACGTGATTTCGCTACTTTGATATGCAATAATAAATACTTTAAAAATTCATACCATAAAATAGTTATCTTAGACTATAGGATATTAAATAAAAAATTTATTAGTGAAAAATGACCAATAGCGTGACGTATTAAAGATTCTCAATCCATTTTTTAATTACGTTAATAAAGGTATCTAGTATACCATAAAAATAGTAGCATTTCTAATGCAATTAATATCATATTACTACTTATCTTGAAAGTGCGCGTATGAGATTTGTAGTTAAAACCAAGACAACTAAATGTACTACTACAAAATTAAAGTGATTTACTGTACAATCGGTATGATCAAAACATGAAATAACTATTAAACTGTAAGGATTAAATGTCCTCGTATAACTTCGTACTACAGAATCATATTGTATACGTAATTTAGTCGAATTGCATAAGTAGGTTACTGAGCTATAATATTTGACGTTAAATTAGTATCAAAAATTAACGGTATTGACCAATCATACCTGAATCCCTGGCCAAAAAGCGTCAAGTGACTGAAAAATAGGTATGACTACATTTCCTCTCATCATATCCGCCCAAACATACCAATCAGCATAGTTAAGATATTTATAAATCGCTTTGTTATACTCTAAAAAATTTAGAGTTGCAATTACATATATCATAAGATCCCTCATGCTGTATAGCACATTGTCAACAACATGTACAATGTTATAGAATCCAATCTCTCTCAAATGCGACAAATTTAGAGTATAAAACTAGTTATTATTACCTTTAAACATATCCATTAGCTCGGGATCATCATTTAGTAAGCTACCTTTAACCAAGTATTCAAAATAGGAATCTATGCCTCCTCCAATCCCAGATTCTTTAGCAGTCCAAGATCCACTATTAGAGTCAATATGATTACCAACCTATGCATAGTGTAGAACACCTTGAATTTATCGTACGAAACGTCATTCATAGTTGCACATATCGGTAACCATCTGAACGACTTACTAGTCCAATCGCAGACTTTTTCTCCCATAGAGCAAGAATAGATTTCATTGCTGCATCTTTGTATTTCGAAACACCTAAAAGGTTAAAAAGTAGGAATAAATACGGAGTGTAGCGCATAGAGAGTACCCTTAGTTTGTACAAGTTGCGCATATGGAGCTGTTGAATTACAACTTTACCTGTCAGTAACGATAGCGTTCCAAATTCAACAATTAGGGTACCGCATGTCGCAGTACTAGTAATAGTGGTTTCACCTTTAGGAACTCCATGCCTGAGATTAATAGTACCATAAGGCAAATTGGTGCGGGTATCGAACGCTATAATACATATTTTAATTCCAGCATAGATGTTTTCATCAGTTGAAAGAAATTTAAAATACCGTTCATTAATGTTGATACCAAAGACTACACAGGCTGACATAAAATCTAGAATGAAATTGATCTGAAATCAAGTCGCACCAGGTAATAATCGATCGGCAACATCTACAGCAAGTCTTAACAGTGGGCCATCACAAGGCCAATTATCTTCTAATTCAAGACCAGCCTTATGAGAAAGCAAATGTGCAGAGAGCAAGCCGCCAACAACTTCAAATAGAAAAATAATTGTACATTTTTAGTTACTAGTCATCAAAGTAAATTTTAGACTAAGTTATCACATTATTGATGATGCACATTAAAATTATATCTGTCGAAGGTTCACAGTGAATACTCTCTTTTTTAGTAGTCTCTTCAGTAAATGACAAACTACATATTACATGCTACCATCTTATCACCTCATGCAGTATACGTTTATTTGAAAATCCATTAAAGAAAATTAGTACGAGATGATGTTACAGCAATTTTAATCCTATAATTGAATAATCAGAAGCCCATTCGATCAACTGTTTCTAAAACTTACTTCTTATGTTTGTTTCAAAAACAGATACATTGATATCGATATCAAAGTTAGCGGTGTCGATCAATATTTTTACTACTCTTGCAAATTCTGTCTTGTTTCCCATTATCTAGGAACAGTAAAGAAGATCGAGGACGTTATCACACTCCTACATCACACTTCTTATACGCTTAAAGAGGAAATTTTAATATCTTTGCTAAGCATTTATCTGATTTATTTTATCATCATTTAAGAAATATTCACTCATAGTTATGGAATTCAATGATATACGTAAATATTTGATATAATATCTCCATATCTTTCGCGTATTAGTAGTTTCACAAATTAATACTTACAAGTAGTGTATCCAACGAGTCGATTAACGTTAGAGAAAAGCTAATAAATTTATAAAAACGGCATATAGTAATTACCAAATTTGTAATTTATATGTGAATCAAAATTACTACACGTCCGTATAAATTCTTCTTCGTCAATACTTATACGCGTACTACCTTCCCCAAGTATTCATTCCTTGACATGATAATGGTTTAAGTTCATCATAGGGATAAGCATGTCGAAGATAATTGTCGTATCCATGATAAAACATTTCTTTAACGTCACGCCTAGTTTAAAAATCATAGAAATGCACATATGAACAAACTATATACGCATATATTGGCATCAGGTCAGAATCAACCTATAGTACAGTATAGAAAACTTCGAATATTCCAATAATAAAAATATTATAGAAATAAGCTTATCCTCAAGCAAGTTATAAACTGGTGTGATTACACATACATTTAAATCATTAAAATCAATATACTGTACTATCTGGAATAGATTGATTATGTTATCTATTTGAATCTTTGGTGTTGGTTGTGGTAACGTCAATGTTATGTCTACTACAACACATGTCTACAGCATATACAGTAATTTATACACGGCCAAACAGAATCGTAATTCTAAAGTCTTAGGCCTTTAGTCAAAACAATGAGTCCTACAAATATTTCATATACTCCGTTATAATGCACAATTTTTAGCTTTCATTGCAATGATGGGTCAATACTATCTAACAAGTGCTTGCTCAGTTGGTTGGATAAACTCGTAAAAGACAACAGATTTAGGAGATGCACCAACGCTGAACATTAATGTTACAAAACACCTTCAAGTATTTTAAATCGGATATTTAATTAATTATTTATGACAAACTATGTTTCTACTGTTATTTTTAAAGGTGTATTTACTTTTGCTCCTACTAACTATAATTTGGGTTGTAATACAAAAATAATGCCTGGTTAGTGAGCTTACCTGAAGGAATCGATCTCCCATTTTTCTACATTTCTTGCGAAATTAGTCGTAAGACAGACAACAATAATTATAGAGGAAAATTTATTGATATTCGTTACCATATTACTATCTACAGCCCTAGAGATCTATACGATATATGTTATAATAACTATTGATGATATCTTTCAAATTTAGACAGCTCCGGAATGTAGAATACACCAACTTATGTGGACAACTATGGTACTTAACTACTACTATAACCGTATCATCCAACTAGAAATGCACATTTTTCGAGAAAGAATTTCTTCCTCGATATTACTAGTGAATATCTTCAGGATGGTACAGCCTTACACCTTTAGCTTTGATATTTATAGTATTATACACTAGTCAGTAGTCCCCTTAACTTTGACTACAACTGCGAGAGGAAAAGCGAATAAAATTGTTCTGATGCTTCTTATAATTGCTGCTAAGACCAAATTCGTCATACTAGTAAAACTGGTGTAGTTGGAAGCATGCCTACAGTACAGCACAGTACAGTGACAGCATACAGTACAGTACAGTACAGTACAGTACAGTAGTGTAGTAAATAACGGAAACGCTACAGTACAGGTTGGCCAAAAGACTGTAGCTTACAGTGTATAGTATTGTACCGTGCTTACAGTATGTACTGTAAGAACTCTACAGAACTCTTACTGTATACAGGTTGTACAGTACAGTATTTTACTGTACTTTCCAATACAGTACTGTAGATAGCTTTTATAAAAAATCCATTAAATAATAAAAAAACACACCTACTCGTATATTAATTATAATTTATAATTTAAAATTTAAAATTTAATGTACTTGGTCATTGTTAATAGTCAGGAATGGCTACCTTCAGTGCCAAAAGAGACGAGATTATCCGCTTGTTTTGCGACTGTACAAAACAACAACAAAATAATATTTTATTAGAGCTCCTGCTGCAATGTGAGGTATGCAGTAGCCTAAGCTACAAATGATATGCTCTGTATTGTAAACTACAGCAAAAGCAATAAGTAAGTAATACAAAATCATTCACTCGTGATTGCCATCACCAGATCGATACTAGTATAGTAATAACTCTACGCTGTTAGGATAATAATGCTCCAAATGATACGCGTACTTCTGTTTTTTCATTAGATTAGTCAGAATGAAATAGTTGAGGATTTAATGAAGTTTAATTAAGTGAAGGATAAATACGTATTAGGTAAAATGGTTAATGTTTAATAAAAATCCATGATACAGCATGTAATAAAACTTATCGGTGATGCTGTATGTACATGTCACGGTCCATGTACATCTGTTACTAGTTCCTCAACATTCAACAACCGTCGCAGCGATTTAGTTCCGAGCTTAAGAAAAGTTTAATTTTATTAATATTAGAGAGTTTTCTTATATAGTTATGCATCAATTTGCACCTCCGACTACAAAGATTTTACAAGTTTTTGATAAAAACAGTACTTCAGAATCCAGCCTAATTTAATTACTTTTTATGAAAAACTATGAGACGTCTTTAATAAGGATTTATTATACCTATTACTACGATTTCAAGTTTCATAAATTCTCAGTAAATATCAATTAATAACTAACAATTCATGTGAGAATCCATTGTTAGAGTTATTACTTTATACAGTACATGATTTTGTATACTCATTTAACTACTATAATAAAGCCGGTACTATGTACCGTGACAACATCTACATTCGATAGAAATACAATAATAACGATTCCACAATACAAGAGTAACTGAGCATGAAACTACGTAATCCATTATGGGCAATAAATGGTTTTTCTATAATATCTATTTTGCCAAATAACAGATAATGTTTTACCAGGTTACTTACCGATCATCATTATAAAATGTACAATTTACTTTATACAATGATATTTATTAAATGTGCTAAGATCGCGTAGTATTCTGAATTATACTAAGTCAGCATTGAGGTATGAAATATTATATAATGTTGTTTGCCAAAATTAACCAAGCTGCATTTAAAATGTAACCTGATTCAGTTTTATTGACATCCTTATATGCAATTTAATATCACAATTTCTTCTTCAGCCTTTGCAATTAAGAATTCTATACTCAGAGCTCAAGCCTTTACTAGCCGTAAATTTTGTGGCATACTTACCTAGCGAATTGGTTGATAAGATATTTTTCCTTCTGGAAGCCAAAGATTTATGTAACATAGCCATGTGCAATCGGCTGTGGCGAGAGAAGGCCAATAACAATGCAATTTGGTAAATACACTTTTAATCTTTCACTGTCTAATAATAAAAATGATATAATTGAATTTTTTACTAAATAGTAGCCAATAATGACCTACAATTGGGTTGTTTAATACTATTACACCAAGCTACCATGTACTATTTACTAACAAAAAAGCTGGAAATTTTTTTATAGTACTGATATGTTGTATACGCGTATATACTCGTATTGCTATACAGGAAAAAATTATGTACAGATAAAAATTGGATCAAATACGGTGATGATCAATCTTTATTAAATATTAATAACGAAACAACTATCAACACAACGCCAGCGCAGCATCAAATTTTGTTAAATTCTCTAAAATCAACCTTAAAGACATGTAGATGGAAGGAAATATATATTAGAGCTTATTTACTTAATCGAAATTGGAATACGGGTCGTTATACGAGTATCCATACGTTACGTGGCCACAAGCAAAGAGTAATAAGTCTATCATGTGATGGTAATTATCGATTGAGATTAAAAAGATAAATTTTCAATAATTAAATTAAACTAAAGCTATGCATTGTAATCACGTTAAAACTAATTACAAATTCTTACTACTATAGTATAAAAAAAATTGCCATACATTAATAATAAAATAAAACCTTTGACCAATATTCTAAATAATTATAATTTAGGCAAATGGATCGTATCAGGATCTGAGGACAATGCAGCTCGTATATGGGATCTTTATACTGGCGCATGCAAACATGTATTAGATAATCATACTGATTCAGTTCGTTGCTTGACTTTAAAGGTATCCTACTAATTGTAATAAATATATTCATTTAATTTAATGTTATTTAGCATTACACAACAAGTATTATAATTTTATTTTGCAGAACTCTGTGCTAGTTACCGGATGTTTCGATGGTATCGTACGAATTTTCGATGCTAATACAGGAAGATGTTTAAGGTAAGACTAGTGTACACAAAACCACTTTTCATATAATGTAGATTATTATTCCCAGATTTATCTGAAGTTCCCATATTGTTACGTTACTGCATACAATATACCTTATCAGGACTTTAGGTGCATTTACAGCAGTTGCAAGTCTGTAGACTAATAAATGCCTTACCTAGTGACATTATATTCTTATATGCTAAAATTTTACCAAAGATCTTTGACTGGCCATCAGAGTGGCATTGATGGTGTCTGTTTTGATGGAAAGATCATAGCTACGGCATCTGCAGATAAGTAGGGAGTCATTCATATTTGAACAATCTTAAAAAATAAAACTATTTTTGAGAACAGATGAACGAATTTTGTGGAAATAAATTTTTGATAGCCATAGTATAGATTTACAACCTTTATTTGTAGCATTTATTTTTGATATTTATTAAATCTAGAACTATCAGATTATGGGATTTCTCTACTGGACGTTGTCTGCATGTGATGCGAGGCCATACAGATGAAATACAGGTATGATTTATTAAATACCTATTGATATGGATTATGGAAATGGTAAATAGTCTTCATAAAAATTCATGCTGTTCCGTTTGCTGTCATGTACTATATGAATCAGGCCATAGAAATGTATAAAGAGTACGTCGTTACTAGCGCTTGGGACGATACTATCCGATTGTGGGACATTAATTCTGGGAATTATAAGAAAATTTGGAAAAACGATGCCGGTAGAGCTATTAGACCACCTTTAAACATCTTATGAATATTATTATATAAAAATGTAGTAATAAATTCATTCTTTATCACTAATATCGCATTATCTAAAGAAAATACATGATTAAACAATAATGTATTCATTTGTAATTAAATTTCCGGCTAAATAGAACACAAGTCTACATTAAAAAGTTTACTTTTTCACAGATATGATATCAGTCAAACTTAAGTAATAATATACGCGAAATGATTTATTTTTATAGTTGCTTACTGTCTAAAACTTGACGAATCTAAATGCTATGCTGGCAATGATGACGGTCTAATCAAAATCTGGCATGTAAAAAATGAATCTCCAATCGCAATACTCACTGGTCATACACAGGAAGTAGTATGTTGTAAATATATTTATTACAACTAATAAAAAATCTCTATCGGTTAGAAGTTATACTTTTCCAGAATTTAACTCTACTAATTTGGTATCTTTCATTCTTCTCCAGTATTGTTTGCAATATAATGATAATATAATTGCTACAGGATCGGCAGATAGCACCGTCAGAATTTGGAATCATTCCGGTCTTTAATTAGCAAAACATTTGTGATTAAATATTAACTATTACTATGTTACGATGTTCCGTTTCTATATCTTTTAGCTCCAAGTAGCTAGTTAATATCATCGAAAAATATTAAGTAATTATAGTTTTTAATCCAAGTAGTAAATTTTTTCTTGTAATTTAACGGAGTCGACAAAAACTTTTTGCTTCACTATACAAAATGTTTCTTATACTATCAACTAATATCATAGGCAAATGCTTACACATATTAAAAGGACATATTGGAGTTGTTAGATGCTTGCACCTTGACGATATGAGACTCATAAGTGGTGGAGATCGTAAGAAGATAATTATTTGGAATGCTCAAGTAAAAATTGAATATCAATCTCATTAACACATGATAGGACTCCAATTGCTTTAATTGATGCCTCGTAATTGCAGCCCTATACACTCGTATAATTTTTAAATTTACTTTAATTTTTAGACGGGAAAATTAGTTCAGGCTTTATATCAAAATCCTTCACTTCTTCATCTAATGTGGTGTAATGATACACGCATTGTTACAGCATCACCAGAGCCCCCAGGAACTTTGACTATCATTAACTTTTGGTAGAACAGTGTTTGAATATGAAACAATTTCAACAATACCATCAAAAATAATTGAAAAATTCAAATTTAGCATCCGAAAATCGACGAAATGAATTATTACCAGCACATTCATCCTAGTATCAGCCATAGATGATAATGCCAGCTTTTTTTCAGGCGCACCAGTTAAAATGAATATAGATATCAGTTGCAAATTATTTTAATTCAATTTAATTTTATTATACTTAGTATACTAAGAACAGTCTATCCTAAAAAAGAGCACACAATTGATATGAATAAATTCTTTCTTTGTAATGACTCAAGTTCTCTCTTAGTAAACCTGTTACCTTAGTGCATCTCGGTAAGGAGCTACTAACGCTAACTTTTGATCTGCATATTAAACGTAAAGTGATACGATATTAATTTCACTGATACATATGCACTGTATAGTATCTTAACAAATAGGTTTTGCACTACAGTAGTTATCGAAGTAGTTTTAAAATTACTAGCTAACTCACAACTTTATTTAAGATAATAGATTGACATCACATTGTTTAGGAAAGCAAATATGTTCAAAACTTTTTGTAGTACGATATCACATTCGATATCAGACCATATCTCGTTTGAATAAGTTTTAATAGTTGAACACTTTTTACGTTAGTTTTGAAACGGAAAATGTTTTAGTATTTTTGATTGCAATACTATTATATGAGCGACGAAATTACAAAAATTTATTATTATAAGTGCAACATAATATTAATAATTCCAGAAAAATATCATTGGCACCTAATAAAGGGTTTCTTAGAATAGAAAAATTTAAGTATAATAAAGTGCCTAATGGATGATTTACTAGATACTAAATACTGATCTGTCGTGAGAGTATCTTTTTTGTCGACCCTTTTCATATGGTAAATACAATTAGCTACAATCTGTCTTTTTCTTTCCTACATCTGTAAATATCGATCAGCATCATTTATAGATATTCACTGCCTTAATTTAACTCATTGTAGAATTATTAGCAGAGCAATACAGTAAATCCTCACACAAATTTATTATAGTTAAAGCGAATTTTCTTGTTTATTATTTGATACCTTTACCATCTGCTCAGTCACTATGTCTTCAAAAAGTCTAATAGTAATAAATTTTTGAATACTCATACTAGAATATGAGAATAATATTATACCACTTGATAGAAATCGCCTTAAGACAGTTTATTCAGAATAACAACTATAAATATAACTATGTGATGTTGCTTACTTTCTGTAGGTTATCAAGCAATAGTTAAAGAGCATAACAAAAAGACAGCAGGTGATTACCACTGCTAATATTTTATATCTTAAGATTAAGAGACAAAAAATCTACTATGTCAAAGAATACGGTGACATTTATGTATTACATATTGTTTGATTCCATCCCGGTAAATTAAATCTAAATCAATAATTGCTTAAAATAGTATCAAATGTCAAGATTCTTCATGATACAGTAACATCAATAATATCGTATGCTTTCAACTCAAGCACTAATTGATTTCAATTATTAAAATTTCTTTCCATTGAACTTCATGTTCTGTTTTGTTTTATCTCTAAGTCTTCGTCATAAAAATAGTAATAAAGCGTACAATAAGTGAATTATTACTATATATATTCTATGTTATAGCTATTCCTGGAAATAACTAAAAATATATTATAAAATCTCAATCAGTTCCGTCTTATCTGTAATGATAGTCAAATTGTTACACAAATTACTATAATTTATCTCAAAAAGAGTTCAATAAAGAAATTAAATTGTCTTTAATTTAAATAATTAATCAAATCCTATTATTTAACGGAGGTGATACCTCATTATTACTGCCTGTGTTAACTATAAAACAATTCGCTAGCTCATATTACAGTAAAATCTATATCAAGGAATATAGCAGATAACTATTAATATTTAATAATATCAACATTCAGCCAGTATTACTTGCTAATAAATCTTGCACCTAAATAAAATTTATGTATTTCTAAATTTATTTGGAATACTACTGTAGCAACAATCGAGTTATATTTTAGCAAAGAAAAATATTCACTTTGCTCTTGGTTATTTAGGTACAATTGTGCCTGATTTGGTTTGTATATTTCTATGTATAGATTACAGTCACTAAGTTGCTTTAAATATTCTGCTAATTTGAGTACTAATTTTGCGATATCTTAACCATGTTAAAATTTAGCATTATTGTTTCAATAGTGTAGTACCATAGGAAAGTAAATAAATCATTAATTATATAATAAAACTAAATACTTTTACTTCTTAATTCTTGTTTGATATGATTGAATGTATGTATCTTACTCGTATATAAATTGATATCGTAACGACACAACAACTTAAACTATTATATATTGTAACTGGCTGTGATTATTCTGCACTTTTACATATTCATAAGTAAAAATCACCATAGTTTCTCTATCAATGCGTGCAGCTAAGCTCTATAACTACGTAAGCTTTTCTAAATGCAATAGAAAATCAGTTTTGA
>NW_002060943.1:10237474-10293350 GCF_000150275.1 Trichoplax adhaerens | reverse complement strand
AATAAGGATGTTTACTATATACAGTATAGAAATCAAAAGTAATTGGGACAGGGGAACTACAGTAGGATAACACTACGAATTGCAAGAGAGCAATAGAACTAATAGTACCTACTGATGTGTATCAATCACTTCTACCTTCTCAATAATATTTACATAAATCCTAGAGATCATTCATTTCTATACCAATTCAAATTTCGTTAAGTAACTTTCATATTAGTAATCGGGACAGGGGAACTACAGTAGGATAACACTACGAATTGTAAGAGAGCAATAGAACTAATAGTACCTACTGATGTGTATCAATCACTTCTACCTTCTCAATAATATTCACATAAACCCTACAGATCATTCATTTCTATACCAATTCAAATTTCGTTAAGTAACTTTCGTATTAGTATGTTTACTGAATAAGGATGGTTACTATATACGGTATTAATGCTATGTTAAGGTTGGTGAGCGAAACTGTCAAATATACGTTTATGGTCAATTTGTTAATAAAATTAACAGATAGTATTATCATTCGATATTATATATATCCTAGTAACAGTAATATACTATGCTATATTAAGATTAGTTAATGGTCCAGAGCACATTATGATAACTAATGTATGGTGATGGACATACCAAGTTAAGATTAGCAGGTACTGTAAGATATCTACAGTGCGGTACAATGTCCTTCGTACTGTGGTCAATTCTATACCAATCATTATAATGTGTCTAAGGATCGCTGTCGTATGCAAGCAAAGCTTGCTCTGTCGATAACAACCGTTATAAGAAAATGTAACAATGAAAATGGCTGTATAGAAAACTCTATAAAGATTCTATGTTTATTCAATTTTCATCAGAATATTACATGAAATCAAAATTTAAAGGCCCAGTGGCCACCCTTAGCGATATAACGAATACTATTTTAATAATCAGTACTCTGCAGAAATTACTACCTTAGAGCTATTCGTTTTACATGAAGAAATCTTTAGGTTAAAAGTACTGTAAGAATCTTATACTGACCTATTGAAATGAACCCATAATCAGAGTCATTTAACAGTAGTATAAATACCCCCGCGCTGCTCGTTTCAAGGGAGGGTGGGTGAGACTAGTGCAAACTCCCGTCGCTTTGCTGACGGTTTACGATAATGTGCTCATTTAACAGATAGTATTACCGGTTATGTGCTATGTTTTAATGCGCTTGTAGCTGATAATAGGATGGTAGAAATGAGATAAAAATAGAAGTTGTTAGCAGTTAATTTACTGTAGGTTTATAAGGTGTGTTAATCTCTAAAAATTGAGCTGTATATGGACGAAGGTTAAGCGTCTTAACACCTGATAGCTTGTAGCTATCTAAGTCTGAGAATATCGACATGTATATTTAGTAATGGTATTATACTAATTAATGTAACTTGTAAAGCATGAATTCTCACTCGTTAATATTGGGATTCACTGTAGAAACCTATTTAAGCGCATGTGTTTGTAGAATAAAGTAAGTAATTGCTCAAGAAACGGCAAGACTCATATCGTGAAGAATAGTGTAATAATTAGTCAGTTGTCTGTGGAGATCAGCCGAGAAATCGAGTTCTCAAATACTTCTCTCATAGAAACTGAAAGTACTGGGAGAAATAGCCCAAGTTTTAAGTAACTACACTAGAGTTCTTTACTTTCCTTTGCCACAAGTGAGGGTTGTGACACATGTACGTAAATAATCGAGAATGAATTACCCTATCATCCACATTCATGATTAAATCGAATTAGTGACCAAACAAAATTCAATATATAAATTATGCAATTTGTTGACTGGTTAGTATTTTACTGAATTCGTACAGGAGATGATTTAAAATCGTAATTAAATGTGACGATTTATTCAATTCTTTTGGATTGGATAGCAAAAGATTAAACTGTTATATAATGCTATTGAAAATAATTATTTTTTTAAGTATTGATCCTTTTATAGTATTTATGTATATTTTTTTAATAATTTATTTAGGATTATCATATACCACAATAGTACAAGAATTTACCTTGTTGGCTTTCTGCACATCTCCACTTATATATTTATATTTGAAGAGGTTAAGCCTAATATGTATTACATAGAATATAATCTTGCAAAAGTCTACAATTTCTATTTTTAGGGTCTTTATCATATAAAAAAATTGCTACTCCAATTCTGAATAGAAATTAATCTTACTATGTACTGTATGTTACTATGATATATTCTTATGATATTAAGTTATAATGATATCGTATAGTAAATAAAAAATTGCATTATTATTTAGATAGCTTCTGTTTACGCTGTATTTTTAGAAATGATATTAATACAGCTTTAATCCTTTAGACCTTATACTTATATAACACATATACAGTATATGTATCAAGACATACACAATATCGTTAATTTTTGTAATTAAAACTGTATTAAACGTGTAGCATCAAATACGACATATAACAACATGATGAAATCATGTTAAAATAAGTTTTGTATTAATCCGATAGATGTAATATAGCGCTAATCTTAACTAAATTTTTATCACTCCTGTCATATCTACATTAATAATACGATTATTGGCTCTTGTTCTTATTTATTGGTCTATATATCTGTCTATGACATTTCAAACACTACATTATTATTATCAACTATCATCTACACTCGCATCACTGATATTATGTCGATTCTAATTAATCAATAGCAGATTTTAAATTTCTTTTCGAAGTATAAAAATGGGCATGAACTACTTATTGTAAGTGAAATTTAAGGTACTGATATCAAATAAACGTTATCATATTTTCCAAGGTCTACAATTTTATATTTACTTAAATCATAATATTTCAATTATTAATTTATTTACATTACGCATTTACTGAATCAAAGTAAAAAATTTTTTAATTTTGATTTTAAAAACGATTGCAAGAAGAAAAATTTGTGTTTTCTAAAGAAAAATTAATTAAATAGAAACTCTACTATAAAATCTTGATAAAAGGTATCAGTTTTAATATTTATTATGAAATAAATCGATCTGGATTGTAAAGTAAGGATTTTATATTGTTTGCGTAAGTGCTGGAGTCTGCAGAAAATTAAATTTATAGGAGTAAATAGATTATAGTTATCAGTGGGTATAATAGCATACTTGATAAGCCGACTGAACGCATCCTTGCAAGGTATTTTTTCTAGAATTGCGTAATATTAACGAACTGTTTGAATCTGCTTGGATATGCATCAATTCTTTTATAGTACCAAATCCATCAACTATTTATATGGTGTTTTATAGTTGTTTATACTTTCGTTTTCATCATTAAGTACGAATAATACTGCGTTACAGAATATATCAACTAAATGGATGCAAACTGAATTACCGTTAGATATTATTACATTTAATACTACATATAAGGCAGGTAAAATTTTCACAAGTATGTATAATCTATATTAGCATTAGAGATAACCAAATATTAAATCAACTAATTAATTTTATTAATTATATTACACGGATATTCTAGCGCCTGTCAAATATGACATCACATTAATTAAATATGGTTTTAACTGAAAAAATGCGAGATAAAAAGTTTTTGAGAATTCTATCACAAAATAGTACCATAATTTTACTGATTAATATTTTTGTATTCTTCTCTAGGTACTTACAATGATCAATGGCTATTCAAAATAAACTAAGTATAAACGATTTTAATAAACTAAATGAAAGGAACTTAGTTGACAAGGAACTCATTATAATTCCGTCCAAAGTTGTTTGACATTACCAATTGAATATTTTATTGTACTATGACATCTGCCGATGAAGACTTTTCGATGAGTATGCACCTATACAGCGACAGATATATTTATTATTGTCTACAAAAATCTGTTATAGAGCGAATGAATTAATAATTGAACAAATTTTCTTTTATTATTATTCAAAAATTATTCTATAACCCTAATTAAGTAAGAGAGTAAAATAAAACTGATCTTAATTGAACATTAGATTTTCATACGCGTACGACTAATTTACGCATATCAATTTACTGGTGTGTATATCAGCATACGTAAAAAGCTAGAGAAATATTAGATTAAGTTAAGCATTGAATCGATACAAATGATCAAAAAGCCATTTCTGTCTTGCACAGTAACTTACTAAAATCACAATATTTTAGCTATAAATGTAATTTACTCGAGGAAAATCCATAGGATTCTTTAAGATTCAAGATAAGCTTCTGATTAATGTTAAGTGGCAATATTAGCAATATTAACGATTAACCCATTCAAGCAATAGGAAAATCCTATTGAAAGTGCAGATAATTTCTATTTAAAGTTATACAATCATAAAATAACAAATATAAGTAATGAAAAGCTTAAATTTGTTACAAAAGGTCTCGTAGAATCATATTTGATGAAAAGAAAGTATTATAACTAAATTTTTTTAATTTCGATTTTAAATTCGAATAAAAAACTTTCTATTATGATTTATGCATCTGTCTGTTGTTATAACTGTGAGAAACTATGTTTTAGTTACTATATTGATTGGGTAGTTTAATTATATTTTAATCAAATGGAAGATTTTAATTTTGAATTGATAAATATGTTTCAGGACAGTTATTTAAACGTAAATATAAAGCAATACAAACTAATTAAATGTTATTGGCGTAGCAAATAATCAAAAACAGAAATATTTTACTTGTGATAAATATAATGTTGCAGAATTTGTTAATAAAACTATAAGCTATGCTTTAAACTAGAAAACTTATTCAATATTCCAACAATACAATACTTTAAAATACTAAATCAGAATGAATTGGTGATCGAGCTACTTTGGATGTAACCTTTATTCTCTTTATAAATTGATAAGATATCCTTAAATAACATGATACTTGCTCTGTAATTTGGAATTTTGTAGAGTTCATGTCATTTATCAACTGTAATATAAAATATTACTTTTTGTGACATTAATTTCCGTTTTATCTTTCATTATTAGTAGCGTAATATAATAAGAAAACCTTAACCCTCATTATTTTTAGGCATTACAGCAGGATAATAATAATGAAGATGCATGAGATAAGAAGTTCGGTAATACTTGTAATACAGCAGTACGTGTTGTACCTACGGCAATAATAGGTACTAGTTAATTTCTCCTATACGTATACTTATGACTGCGAATGATTAATTAAGAGAATCAATACTACTAAGAGTTAATAAACTGTTAATTGCGATAATAGATTATTAAAGAAAATTGCATACATTTAATTTTATGTATCTAAGGCTACTTGTATGTATAAAATAAACGAATAAAAATATCTAAAGGATTGCAGTATGAAATAAACAACATTAACTTTTGCATTAAACCTTACTATAATAATTAATGAAATATATGAAAACTACTATGAAGTAACTTGCAGTACTCGTTTCTTATGTGTGCTTTCCTAAATTGCTGATAACTGTAAATTAATCACAATAAATACGTTGCACTAGGTAAAAATAAATTTAATACCTGTAGTATTCTATATAAATATTAGAGGAATGAAAATGTAATATACAACAATTGCTTCCATATATATTTCATTTAGATATTATTAAATTAGATAATAAAAGTTAGTAATATTTGCGAATCAACTCTGGTTACTGTCTTCAGTAAAGTAGCATAAATAAATATTACAAAGTACGTGTAGTATTGTTATCCAATCTATCCATTGTAGTAGGTCAACAATTAGTTTAAGGGAATCAATATAATGTAGCCACCGTACGACTACATTATTTGATATTGCAAAAGCCAATATATCAAGTTGATTTAGCTTATATTAATAATAAAAAGCAAGCAATTTCAAGTTTATTATTTTAATCATTTAAATAATATTAATATCTACTCCGTGTTAATTAATTTAAAATAGCAGGGATAATATAACGATAACATTATAACCGTATTAATAAATAAAAGCATTTAAGCTAGAAATTGATTGACATTTCATTGTTTTTTAGAAAGGTTACGCTTCGTCAGTAGCATTAGCTTATTTGAATTCTTAATGCGATAAAAGAAGTTCTGTTGTAATATTAACTGCACTGTCTTTGATTGTAAGTATAAAATGAATGAAGCAACAGAGAATTTTATATAATTGTTTAATTTTGATGTACTAGTATACAGTACAGAAAATTTGAATATTCGTTTTAAATTATGCCAGCTTTCTTGTTATATATAAGATAGTATCTATTACTTAAGCTTATTTCGTAGATATTATGTGATTTAAAAGCAAAAGAAAGGATCTCATACCCTATAGAAATATTTCAATCAATCAATTAATAATAAAAAAATTACATATTAATTGATTTGCTTCATGACTATAAAGTTAAGCGACAATTTGACTTGGTTCTTCCAATAATATTTTAACTATATATTAGCAAGATATAAGCAGAACTTGATTATCATTATCTTCTGGGGAAGACCGAATTGATCATGGCCACTGACAGCAATGAAAGGATGTTCGAATTAAATGGAGAAGTCTTACCTAAGATTATTTCCTTAGGTATTTTACTTGTTGTTTGCCTACTTGCTAATGCAAGCCTATTTATTACTATTATATCGCAACGCAAATTACGAACGATTGACAATTCATTTTTAGCCAGTTTTGCATTTTCAAGTTTACTATTGGCACTACTACAAATGCTACCATTAGTTGTGAGTGGTATTTCAACATTTTGGCCATTTGGTACTATTTTTTGTAATTTATCATACAGCATTTCTATTTTTCTGAGCTCATCTAGTGTATTGCACGTTTTAGCGATTGGAATTTGCCGCTTCACAATCGTCATGTATCCATTAACTTATCATTACATTTTGACCAAGAAAGTAACTATTACTATGTTTTGTTATATTTGGTTACAACCGTTTATCATCGGTTTCTTACCTAGTGTCGCATGGCGTAATATTACTGAAACTTCGGATAGTACAGTCTGCAATCAGGTAGCTCTGATTGTTAGATATATTCAACATGAAAGGATTTATTCTATTTTTGTTGTCGCTATTAATTTTGCATTAAGCTGCATTATTATTATCTTCCTTTACACATCAATCTTTGCTACAGCATATAAGCAGCGTCGACGCTTGAAAAATACGGCATTGTCATTGAATTTTAGTGTAAAAAATCGTGAAAATAATCACATATGCACAAGTTTAATTCACGGTATTACAATGACTATATACATAATTTCATGGGTAATTTTCCATACTTTGTCTCTAGTTTTAATCAGTAATGATAACAAGATTTCAGATGCATTAGGAAAATTTTTAAATGCAGCCTCATTAATCTCAGTTTATCTCATTTTTACAAATTTATCAATTTGTCCTTTCATTTACGGATTACTTACTGTCGATATTCGAACTGCCATGACTAGACGATTTTGCTTTCGTCGAAAAGAAATTAGAAGGTGCGATCTTCAAAAGGTATAGAGCAATATACATTCTTTCTGTACAAAATGGATATCTTAACTATGTAACATATTCATTAATTAGACCAAGACATCTTATAGTTTGTCATTAATGGATTCATTCTATATCAATTTGTTTCACCGCTTTATCAATCGATCAGTAATGGGTACACTAGTTACTGATAAAATATTAATTATACGTCCTGTTAGAATGATATGATTAAAAGGAATAAATGTTCTTGATGTTTGATCAGAACCTTATATTCCTTTTGCGTAGTAATACTTTAACATAGTAAATTTATAAATGAAGTGAAAAATCTCTTTTATGATTCAATTTATAATCTTTTCTTACATATCAGGCAGTTTTACACGCGCTTTACCAAAACCGATTATTTATTGATACTGAATTCTTATCTACTCGTTAGCTTGATCAATGTAAGATCTTAATCTGGAGTTTACTCAATGTGAATGTTATATAAGCACCATGTTGGTGACTGATGTTATTAAATTGAATTGGATAAATGCGTCGATCGGTTTTTATCTACTAATTATGGGACGTAATCAGCAAATTAAATATTGCTGTGCCCGTATTTATCATTATTTACGGCAACAGGCGCAATACAGCGTATTGCCTATCAATTCATTCCTCGGTTTGATGACTTTATAATTGGCCAATAGTTATTTTATACTTCCATATTTTAATTTCATTATCAATAAATAATAATCTTGGGTTAATGTTGGGCATTATAAAGTTATATATTTTAAATAAACTTAAATTGATTTATGTTACAATTAAGCTAAGAAAATTCTCCAAAAATTAAAATTTTGTCAATTGTGTAACGGTGATACTGAAAATCATATTGACAATGTCAACTTGATTATAAGAAGTCTGGCTATGAAAGTTCCTGATTTGATTATGTCGGTACATAAGTCTAATTACATTTATTATTATTATTACATTTCGCAGTTCTACACGTAAAAAAAAGCTGTAAGAAACAGAATTTACTTGCAGTAGCATTTAAAGTAATCAACGCTGCTGTGCTTACGGTTATAATTTAGATAAAATCGGGATAATAATAAGACATTGAAATTATATGATATTCTGGTGCTGTAGTTGTGACATTCTAGTACAATACTTTGGTTCGGTCAAAAAAATTAGGTATTGATCACTTTTGCTCGAAAATTAATGATAATTATATATATATTTAGAAAATTTAAATGATAATTTGAAATGGTTATTCCAGCTAGCATTCCCTCGTCAGTATTATTACGACACTAGTATGTTGATTAATCCGGAAAACAGATCTAGCCACTAAGTGTAGCTTACGTTCAGTGTTAGATTTAAACGTTATGTGCACAATGCCCCGCTATGCCAGGTTTCATGGTTAGTAGATTAATAAAATAAAATCATAATTAGAGGGTTTGCGAAAATAAAAACGATCAGATGGATTATATAATTATAATTATTAATTACTAATCCAGTAACTTAATTATCTTTACTATATCTAGAAGAGTTTTTGTTTACTGTTTCTAATCTATTATGATAGGCCTTGTGGTGTCGATGATATGAAAACACACAGCATGCGTATTATTTCGATTATTGATACTGGCATCTACGAATTGTTCATAAATGGAACTTGTATAAAATCATATTTAGTTATTAAGCCTATATATGTTAGTAAGCTCATCCTGATTTATCTAAGTCTAGTTTTCATTAGTCATTTAAATATTGAGAGTATACTAAATATCAAGCATTCAAGCTACAGTATGTTATTGTATGCAACTCTGTGTTCTGTAAAATACTACGACGATAGATTATCTCTCATTTTACACGTATATCGCTCATATTTTATGTTACAAATACGTTTGCTAGTTCAGAAGCTCTACTTTGAACGATAGTTTAAAGTAGATGTTACGCATATTACTAAACCAAATTTTCAGATACTACTGCTCTCTGTCAAGGCGTGCCACATACAAAGAATCCACTGTTTTAATGCATTAATGCACCTGGACACACTTCCTTCACTGCCACAATGTTTTTAAAAGACTTCACTACTAGCCTATCCTAATGCTTTCCGATAATTTTGGGCCTTCAGTATTGACTCGATACGCATGCCGTCTAGGTGGAAACTGTATCTAGCTTATTTTACTTTACATAGCACCGTCATTACAATATTCTGAATAGTCTAATTAATGTACGCGAATGATATCCGATTCGGCGGCATACGTTTGGTAGTGGAGATGATCGTAATATAACGGTAGTCATATGCTCATATCTTAATTATACTTACCGGAATAAGCTATTACCAATTAAACTTGATTTCAATATTTGGAATTGCATTGTGTGAAAATGTGTAAGTACTGCATATTCAGTACAAATATGCATGATAAGTAATTTCCGCAGGAAGGAGGATTTATATTCCTTTATACCGTCACTACCGGTAGATATTTAAAGCACTTTGCTGGTAATAATAACAATAATTATTTATTACAAAAATTCGACAGCGTTTTACTTAGTTCACATTTAGAAATAATACATTCGAATAATTTAAGCAATATAATTTTAATTTTAACGTAGTGAATCCCTGAAATGCAGTTATTAGATTGTTTTATACGGACAGCTTCGTACAGTAAATAGTATTATATTTTTATGATCTTATTGATCTAAATAAGTCGAAAGCCTACCATTGTAGGATTCATTGCGGCCATGCCGACTGAAATCAGATTTACGATGTCAAAAATACAATGGCACAGTTTAATTCAGAACAACGCATATACAGTGTTCTGTTAGTATACATACGGTATCTGCTGGTCTCACAAAATTTTAGATAGCCTTAGTATACCTTATATACTAATACATGAATTGTCTCCTTTTACAATTTTGCGTCAAATTACAGAACGACACTATTTAAATGCTCAAATCTTCACTTGAACGCAAATTTACTCGCTTAGGTTTATAAACATTACGTAGTGCTTACAATAAAGATACACATGTCCACCTTGCTGAGATATTAATGTATATGAGTCAAGAAAAGCTTTTCTTATCTTTCGAAATTGGATGCCTATATTAAAATGACCGTGAATTAGAGGCCAATTATAAGCTATTATAAAATATAAATTAATTCTAATGCCCGATTAGAAAAATTCTATCGACGTTAGCAAACCTTTTCGTCCCAATGTAGTGTTTTAACTTAAATTGATTCTTTTGAAAATAGGGTAACAGACGCAATATGATTATTTTCCATCACCTGGAGATCACATATTAAATGGCAATATTAGTGTTTAAGCTAAAGCTGCTAATAATTATAAAATATATAATTTTAGAATAGTACAGTAGCATATTGCGCTTATCTAACTCTAGCAGCATACAAGTAATACATAATCTGTACGGTATATTAATCGAATATCAATTATAATTGTAGCCATAAAAATGTAGGATTAAAACGTAAAGTGTAACGGCTAGTCTATCCTTACTTCGATTATCATGTTTTGATATCCATAACAAAAAGTAGGTCCAAAAGGATTGACAGTATTTGTAGATGAGGCTCTATAATTACATTGTTATTAAGTAACTTATAAATTTTGTCGAATTTTATGTACATTCATATAATTTTAAATCAATGCGACTGAACGAATGTCTACCTATTCATCACGACAGGAGGTTCAACGGGTTTGCCAAGAAGGTGCTGTACACTTTCCCACTACATCAAAACGTATCCATTGAGAAATGTGTAACTCATAGTTTGCGTATTGTACACCAATATCATTACTAATCAATTTATCAAATATCCACTAACATTCGTTGTTGCTTTTATGACAAGTAGGGATTCATCTCCACTTATATTTCCGATATCACCTACAAAAGTCATTTTTCAGAAGTTAGCAAAAAAATTGGCGCCTCTCGGTTTAAAATAAGCATTCATATCTAAAAAATAAGAATTGTTACAGTCGTTTATTATCAGCTATTTCATTTCAACATACCGTCATTGCCATTGAAGACCTTGATAAAAAAATTACATCGGTAGTACGTACTAAAATTGTAATGGCCCGGATAATTAGTATGTAAGATAAATTTTTTAACACGATGTGTTCTACCATCAAAAAGGATGTCCTAATGAGGTAACAAAATGAATTAGACATAACAGTACCTAATGTTTAAAGTAACTAGATGACGGTATCCACTAGTTTACTTACAATACCAAGGGTAAAATAATTGAAAAAGTAATCAGACCACTGCGAGTTGCTTAATTTTCGTGGAGATGGTGAATGAATTCTCATCTAACAATATTAAGTTATTACAACGCATTAGTAAATTGAAGTATGGTATTAATAAATAATAATGCTATACAATCATGAATGCGAAGAAGTAGGGCTGCATGTATTTCCTAACTTTATCTTCAGGCTTGTAGAATATTCTACATGGGGCTCCGAGGATAGTTGTAACATTCTAATTTGGTAATTATACAGCATCTGAATTAGTGGTTTACCTTTGTTGAAAATGTGATTAATATGCGCTCAAGTAATATACCTGACATGTATCACCAAATTTTACAATTCCTTCCTTAACATGAACCTCTTTTAACGAACCTAACAATATCGAAATTTTTTTGTTTAATTTTATCCTATCATTACACATGCAATTAAATATCTATTGCGATCATCTAGCTAAAATATATAGCCTATTGTTGTATTATTGATAAATATTTCCAACTTTCTGCTAGAAGGCGAAATTTAAGGAACTGCACCAGACCATCTTCCGTCACAACTTCTACTTTATCAGTAAAGCAATTACCCAAATAGCAGTCTAGCGGTATTGGTGGAGCTCTACACATTGACCGAAATAATAGAAGAGACAAAAATATTTAATTACATGTTAACTTATATTGGAAAGTGCCAGGTAACTAGTTTTACCTAGTGTCTTTTAGGGAGCTTCCATCATAAATATATATTCTAGAGATTGAATCTGAATCAGAAATTTGAATTGATGCCACACCATGCTTGTTTGAAGGCTACAATTTATTATGATTTCAGTTGAGACAAGATCAGTGTAATAGAACTTGCCCATAAGATAATCAATTTTCTATTTACAGCAAATAACTTATGTTTGTACCTCATATTTAAAATTGCCACTAAAAACAAATGATAGACCGCGGAAGTTAAGCGTGCAAGTACGGTTGGCTGTATCGTATTCTATGACCAAAATTGAAACCGCTATTATATTGGAATAATACAGCTGGATACAATACTAATTGCAGAAAATAGTATCAAACCTCCAGGACGGGTATGTCCAAAAGATTTCGTAACTTGCTCAAATGTTGGTTTTATAGTAGGGGAGTTGAAATGGCTTCCACTGTAATATGCATATAAATACATCAATGCTTTCAGCCTGTTATGCAATAAGTACATATGATTTCTAAAGGTATACGTCATCCTTGATAGTACAGTTGATTAAGATCAAAGAATAATCAAGAATATGTCACAGCACGTTGCTCGGTGTTACTTTTTTACTTGTAGGCCTATCACATTAATTACGGTACATTTAGTAATGTAACTTTCGAATGATAAAGATACCTGTAAGTTAACTTGACTCGGTCTAAGTCGTAAACTTCTATAATCTGAAAAGTTGACGTATAAAACGAATGTAATTTGTAAATATTAAATTTAATAACATATTTTTACTAAGACATGTCAGTGATGATGGTATTACAACAGCTAAAAATATGAATATTGCATATGAAGTGTAGTTTAGCATTTTGACCTTTAATCGCTGTGTGTCCGGCTCATGAATGAAGCAAATTCCATCTAGTGGAAGTTTGATAATAATATCAGATTCCAAAGGCTTCTAAATTAGTAATTAAAAAAACCGATCATTATTAAATTCAACTAGAGTACATATTTTTTGGCAATGATCAAATTTAATAATATACATTTATACTATTTTATAAGCAAAGAGTATCGATAGTAACATTATTTAATCGCCGAGTATCAGTTTGAAGAAGCCAATAAATCAAATACCACTACTTTTAATATATTTTTTGAAGATATTGCGTAAAGCAATTACTATGCTAGAGATTAATATAATAGCGCAGATAGCTCAACGGAGTGTTGTACTTATTGTTGTAAATTTTTTGCAGTCTCAAAACTGTATAGAAATTACTCCCTAAATTTTCAATACAATCTTTCTGCCAGTGTTACGAACCATAGAAGAGCGCAGGAGCAATTACCAAAAGAACTCTATGCAACTGTTATTTATATCAGCGCTTCTATGTGTATAAAACTTTTAGATGCAAAATCGTAAATAAACAAATAGCAGATAAAATACCATTTCATCGTAAATGAAATCCACTTCTTTGATGATTTCGTACTGACTCCGAATTATTCGAATAACTTGATATATTGACATTCCTAAACATATAGCGAACAGCGATCATAAATTAATGCCTGCTTCCTATCAGTATTGATACAGTATACCTAAATCTTAAATCTTTCAAATCCCTATTATTAATAAAGATTTTACAGAATAGAATTAGTGCATAGACAGAAAATATTTGTCATAGTAGTTTACATTGCTGAAACAGATAATGCACCAATGATTGTTTGTAGATTTTAGTATTTCAAGATCGCTTATAGTTTACATCTTAAGATCAGTTAAATATTTAGCTATTGAAAATATACTGTACGTAAATAAGCGCAAATGATTCCACATACAGTATGTAGTACTGGCAATTGGCCTGGTCTACGAATTTTATCTACAGTAATATGTAGTATTAGTATGAAGATTAAATCGGTAGCATATTTGATTAAAACGGACATTACCGTAATGTAGTATTAGTCTATCAGACTTGATAATTTTATTATTTTATAATAAATGCGCTTACAAGGGTCTAAATTGAACTATAGTGCTGTATGTAGTATTGTCATATACAGTATAGGACATGGATAAGATGTCCGATATATAGTAAATAATAACAGGCTAATTTTATTTGTTTATTACAACTGATTTTAGCTATAGTAATTATCATTTTATTATATTCTTGTACTACTGTACTTTGCAATGATAAGTTGAAACTTGCGATATTTTTTAGCATCGAATAGTAGATATCATACAGTACAAAGTAAATTCTCGTAGCCTGTTACGGGCTGTAGCAGCCAGTCGTGTATTAAAACGATATGCATCGAAGCTTTAATTGTAATTTTAAAACTACCTATGATTATAGCTTTGTTCAATATTGATAAGATTATCTTATTGCCAGTTTTCATTGCAAGTTTAATTCGGCAATATTATGAATCACCAGCGTTTAACCATTTGCCTAGTTTATAATCGTTTTTCTTAGTATAGCTAATTCCTTAGTGAGTATGATAATAATTATCCAATCACTATTAAGGTACTGTCTGTGCTCTACATACTCACACCCATGTACGTAATAACAATATGGATCGTGAAAAAAAGATTGCATTTATTTACTAACTTTAGCGATCATAATAATAATATTTAATTTTAGGGTTTCTGACTAATTTGTCGAATTGGATGTGTGACGTATCGATAATGAATAAGCAGCATGTAGTAAATGGTACAAGTTGTAGAATAATTTTTCGATCCGATTTATCAGTCTAGTTTATCACGCCAGTCGGTAAGTATAGGATAGCGAAAAAATTAACTATTTCGATTGTAGTGTTGATTAGTGAATTTCGTAAACTATCGTGTACCTTGTAACATAACGTGAGTTTGGATGTTTAACATAAAGTACAGTGTCTAATAGCGTTGACTCATCAGTTATAAACGTTGTAGGCGCACTGTTGAATTTCGAGAGATACTGTTATCAACTATGAGAAAGTCACTGCGTAACTATAATACGCGTATTACTTTAGGTACGGAGATGTTCCAATCTTTTGCAGCTTACAATATGTGATTGTAAGTACGTAAATTAGAACTACAATATACGGTATTATATTATATTTTACAGATAATGTAATTTGTGGCTATGCCAAATGCTATCATGACATCTATCCATATTATTTACAGGTAAGGGTGCAAGCCTCTATATCGTCCATACGCACATAAGTTACTAAATTGATAAAATCGGAGATTTTTAAATCTAGATATGAAGACTTTCAAAATTGAGGAGTTCCTAATAATCATCACTTCCGTTATAAAATGTCCGATTTGATCAAATAGTATAGTATAGTGAAATTAAGAAACGTATCCTATAATCCCTGCATAGTAACAGACAGCATCGTTCATCATGATGCCTACTATACACATAATTTTAAGAATTATTAAGCCTATTCAGACTAAACTTTCAATAAGTGTAGTACATAGTTTCACGATCGCTAATATATCTTAATCTATATAGGTATATTATGATGAGGTATGAAAATGGGTTCATGGCATGACTAGAGGTATAACACTTATTCTTTTTAATCTACATGATCAGTGCCGTTTAGATAATTAATCGATGATTTTGCAAAATGGCTACAGTATAGTAGAATTGCAGTCTTTAATGTTCAAAACATTGTAAAAGTAAGTCTTCATCAACCTAGACAATTATGCGAGCCTCACCGATTATAAACTTCCATTGGCTACAGCCAAGAGATCGTTCCGGAATCACCTCAAGATCTAACATATTTTCCTTAAAGGTAACTACAGTACAGCGAGAATAATTAAGATTTTGTTTTTCTCAACTAGTTTTCAAAATTTTGGATAAAATACCAGAACACTTCGCCAAATTAATTCATTCAATACTGTACTATACAGTATGTACAGTACGCTGGTAGTACAGCCATACTGTACAGTACATACAGTACAGTGCAGTGCAAGTGATTTGTTGGAACTTAAAGAGTTTACGGTGTACTGTACAGTACTGTACTGTATACCCTACCGTGCTAAGTACAGTACTGTGCCGGTGTTTATTTTCTTTTCCTTTTTCTTTTTTTGGCGCTGTACTGTCCCTATAGTACAGTACTGTACATACTGTACTGTACAGTGCGCTGATACTACTGTACTGTACATGTACTCTACAGTACACTGAGTACTGTACAGGCAGCATTCAAAAAGTTGTCCCTAAATAAGTTTCTTAAATTTTAGCCATGTTTTAATGGAGAAATATGACCAAGAGTACAGTATAACTAATTGTGAAAAGTGAAATTAAGAGCAACTTCTCTAATTCTATAACCGGAAATCATGTCTCAATCTGAATTAGCTATTGACGCTACGATTTTAGATTGCCATAAAGTTCAGCTGGAGAATACGAAATATTACGTAAGTTTTAATGTAACAATTATTAAATTATATTATTATCATTATTATTAATTGACGTATACTGTACTATTTAATCCCTGCTATTTACGTTGTTTAATCCTGTCGATCTGATTTGGTGACTCTACTCGAGTAAAGATTTGATGTTTCAAGGAATAATTATAATTTAAAAGGATTTTGATTATGTTACATACTGTATATGTAACATGAAGTCAGTTAATCAACTTTCTTTAATAGTCTGGGTATTAAATACTGGAAAATAAATATACGTGTACGTACAGTACTGTACAGTTCATGAAAGAGCTTGGTCATAGGGTTAGCGGGAGCATTAACATTTCAAGTTTTGTAGACTCTCCTTCACTAGCCTCTACAGTTAATCAAACTGTATTCGTTCTAGCAATCTTACTTCATCGTTACCTGTTTCTACGTAAACCTATGCTAAAATCCTTATAGTAGCTCTCTCCTTGATCAGGAACTATCTTTCCTTTATTATATTGCATTTAGATGGGATATAATTGTATAAATAGCTAGCATACGCTAACACCAGTACTAACTTTCATTAATTAATAATATTGTCTTGCATTTTAGGTGTATTCAATTAAAGTAATACTACATTCTGGCGAAACCCATGTCATATATCGCAGATTTCGCCAATTTAATGGCCTCTTACTACATTTGGAACGCCGATTTCCATTAGAGGCTGGTAAGGTCAATCCACAAGATCGAATACTACCTACTGTGCCAGGTAGGAACTTCATCATACGCATACCGTACACTAGTATGTCGCCGCATAATTTCAAAATTAATAGCTAAATCTATCATTGTAAGATGATATAAATGAGTAAGTGTAATAAGGTCGACTATATCTTATTCTGCTTTACTGCTACAACTCACAATAAAGTTAGTTAAGCTGAATTGAGATAAAAGTTTTCTTTACTACAGTTTATAAAAATTGTAGGCTCATGATAAGCTAGTCTGAAAATAAGAAAATACTCGTAGTATAACACGCGAATCTATTTCTAAGTTCTATCTCTATCTCTTCTAGCCAACAAATTCAGTATTCACTCTAGCTCAGTACAGTAAGATTTAAAGTTATACCAATTCATTGCAGTATATATTGCACAGTACTTAGTGAATATATGTCTTTAGGTACATTAGTAAGTGATAACTAGTAGTGCAATACAGTAGTTCATATCTACATTGCAAATTTGCAATTCAATGATTGTTATTGCACAGATCTTAATAGTCAATTGACTTGATGCAGTTATGCGCTGTACTACATTACTTTCTGTTGCAACACTAGCCTCTAGTTCCAGTTTTTATAGTACATGAACTAATTCAAAACTAAAAATGGAACTTCGAAAGGAGTACTGAGGAAATGTATGGAATAGATTTTTAAAGTCATCTTAATAGTTCGTTTTGTTTACGCAATTTCGTTTAAGGTAAAATAATATTTGGTAGGAGCGCTAAACGCGAAGTTGCTGAAAGGAGATTACCTCTTTTAGATCGCTACGTAAGGGAGTTACTAAGTCTGCATCGCAAAATATCACAGTGCGACTTGATCCAGTCATTTCTGCGACAAAATAAGGAAGACTATGATTTACATAAACAATTCTCTCACAGCCTTACTGAACATTTTGCTTTAAGGAATCAAGCTGGTAGTAGTCCTAAGTTAGCTCGCAGGAAACCTGAGTAAGTTAGCCAGACTATGATAGCAATGATAATATTTAAGACTGCCTATGAAATATCGTAGTTCTGCAGATTCCTTGCACTATTTTTGATCATCGGCACATAAAGTTCTTCATTATTATTCTTAGGGCAACAACGGCTGCTTCGAGAAGAAGAGTATCAGAACCGACTATTGGTGTACATACAGAATCTTTACTTAAATTAATTTCAACCAATGCTAAACGCGACTCAGATTCTGAAGTAAGTTTAGTACAGCCATATCAGGGTTGAGTTAGAATTTAGGATTACAGTATTGACATGCAAATTGTTTGCAAGACTTCTTCAGTTACTGAATATCGGCATACATTTTAATTCTACAGCGCGCGTTATCATCCGTAGCGCACCTTGTTTTATGTGATAAAATATAAGCCGTAGACATTTTCACTAATTTGCGCTCATACGCCATTTTTATTTGGCAGGAAGAAATCGATTATAGTTATGAAGATTTTGTAAGGGTTATTAATTACCACTACAACGGTTGCGTGAATGAAATTGAAATTAATTCGGAGTTTTTTTATAAACCAAAATTCGAAGACCTATTTTTCTTAATTAGGTAGGATGGCATTAAAGTAATCATTTGTCTATACTGACAGTTAAAATAAATTACTATCTATACCCGTTGAAAGCTTAAATATTTAAGATCACCAAACACCTGTAGATATTTACACTAATGTTATCATTAATCTAAACTTTGTAATAAGGTAAGATTGAAACATCCTTTATTTGTACTAATCCCAAATGAACGGTGCACAAAGGCAGTAGTATGCACAGCTCTTTAAATTTTGCATACTCTATTTTGCGATACTTATTCGTATTTGTACGTAATATGTAGAGAAATTTGTGATTTTAAAAATCGTACGATTGTATTGGACGTCGGATATGATTGTATTGTACGATTGTGTAAGCCTTTGCCGATAGAACCTTTGTATCACTACGACACATAGTGTGCGAGTATCTAATTGATCAGTACTATTGAAGTGCAGTAAAATTTTCAACAGCTGATGTACGTGTTCATATCAATTTTCCTGACGGAATCTATATTTTGCCCTCTGTACTTTCTAGCCAGCGTATCGGTAAATTCGAAATTACGCTTAATTATATTGATTATGAAGGCGATCTTATCGCTATAATGTCGGATGAAGAACTGGATATTATGATTGAGGAACTTGCGCAAGGCAATGGAGAAAAATCTTACGAAATTCCTTGGCAAATCTATGTGACAGATCTTGGGGACTTTTCGAGTTATAATACTGACATTATTAGTTGATATGATATTCGTATGCGCTGTTAGGTATTTGAATGTTAATAGAAACTGTATATTGTATCTCATAATATTATACTATAGAAACAATTGTATATGTACTATAAATGTACAAACACAATATATATATATATATATACGTATATTAAAGAATAATGTACATTGTACTGTACATTAACTGTTTGTCATCAGTTATGCTCAAAACGATTACAGTATTATGGTGTTTAATTTCTTGTTTACGCGTTGATCATGCTCGAATGTAATGATGAGAGCAGATATGGCACTTTGGTTACATTTTACTGCCATATAGTTATATTGTGCGTACAGCAATGCATGCCTTACAACAATCTAGCAATTTGAATTCTACAACATTACTATCGGAGTGTATAATTATATATTATAAGTGTACAGTATACACTATACCAATAAAGAGACTAGATTAGGAACAGTGATCTGAGCATAGCGACCGGGTCATCTACCATTGTAGTATGGAACAACTATAATTATAATTGCACTTTAGTGTTAAAACTGCCACAAACCAACTTCGTGACAAAGATAACGTACAACTAATCTCTAAATTACTAAAGTCTCCGGGATTCAGTGTCCCTGTCAGATAGTTAACTATATGACAAGAATTTAGGCGCCTTTGCTTCAACGCTGAACAAACTAGAGAATTCTCATTTTATTCAGCTATCTGCCGAGCTTAAAATACCTTTCGGCAGCAGCTATCCTGAATGAGTCATCATAAGATTGTGAAATTCAGTTCATATTGAATAGATAAATTAATATAGAGATATTCATAATCGTAAACATGTACTTCATGATTTTAGATGATTAATTAGACTACAGTATGTCCATTCATAGAATTATTTATGGTATCATCTATAAGTGAATATCTTCAGGGTATTAATCGCAAGCGTTATAACTAAATCAATTTAACATCAGTTACTATACTGTACTGTATAAGAACTCCTACTACTGTACAGTACAGCAAAGCGACGGGAGTTTGCACTAGTGATGATGATTCGGAATCAGTCAAATACTGTACACTGTACAGTACAGTACAACGTACTGTACACTGTGCTGTAATAAGAATTTCGTTCTCCGTTTCTTTTTACTTTTTTATCTCTACATCTGTACAGTACAGTACTGTAGGTCTGGTGGGTACAGTACAATTTTTTGATTTTATTTTTAAAATGTGCACATACAGTACTATACAGTCTATACTGTACAGTACAGTACACTGAGTACAGTACGAAAGTACGGAACTGTCAGTTTGCATTGTACTGTACAGTACTGTACTGTAAATCTTGACTAGTCGAAACGGTTTTTCTTTTCTTTTTTACTACAGTATACTGACTTTGAAACTCTAGAATCTATCACCGGTAAAACTGGTATAGCGTGGTACAGTAGATGATCATCGTGCGACACTGCTATACGAGACAGTATAGTACTATGCGTTATAACCGATTCTGGGTCAGTTCATTTTTCAGTTTTCATTGATATAATCACACTGGCTTGCAACATGGATGCCTCACGAAGCAGGTAAGAACGAAACTCTAATCTGATCTTAGGATTATATGGATACTGTATTACAGAAATGATTTGACCATTTTATACCCTTATAAAATTGTTTTAAATTTGATAAAGATGGGATGAAAACAGATCGAAAAGTAATTATTATCAGGGAGTATCTCGTGATAACAGCGTCAGTAGCAGAGAATGGAATGGTAACAACGCAGTTTCCAACATGAACTTTTATACAGAGCAGAATACAGTTACTAACAGAACTGAGGTACCGTAAAAGTAACACAGTGGGATATATCTATATTTTGAAATTGAATGTTTAGCGTTAACTTAATTATTACGCATTTTATGTATGTTAAGTACTTTGAAAGTATCAAAGCTGAACTTCATAATTTTACGAATGATTGATAGATGCTTTATCGATTCTTTGTGTGCTTGTACAGTACAGTACACTACTATACGTTAGATATTCGAAGGCATTGCCGCATAGTTTTTACGAGTGCAGCATAGTGCTAAATTTCTGCTTTCGCTGTAGCATACATTGTACATACAGTACTTATTAGGACGGTTATTGGTCGCTTTTGAGGGGCAAACGTGATCACTTTTTAGCCGAAGATTTCTAAAAATGTGATCGCTTTTCGTGATAAAGTTTTATATATTGAATAAGAAATCCTGTGTTTGTAATTGCAAGTGAGGAAAAGTTAACTTCAGTCAGGAGTCCCTGCTTTAGGGTTTCTTATTAACTATTATCGTTGAATACCCGACGTGTGTTAATGATTCGATTTCAAAATTTTCCTTTCTTCTTGTAAGTCATAGTATGACAAATATTGACAATCAACGCTAGTTCTCAGTATGGAAATTATTGCATGATTTTAGTTTGTAAGTAAGTGGCTAATAAGTCCTGTACGGTACAGTATACACAGTGTACAGTACTGTACGTGCATGTGGAGCATCAGCCTCATGCACGGTACCGCACACCGTGGACAGTTTCTGCAGGTTGTACAGTACAGCAGTAGTTAGTTGCAGTGTTCAGGATTATGATGACGGAAATAGTTCCGTCAGTACGTTTATATCTTGTTCTAGTAAAAGAGTCAATTGCTGTTGCTAGTCCGATGGCACATTACTAGAGATTTGATATTTGCTGGTGCGGTCTGTACTTCAGAGCTCATTACTGTAGCCGATTGTAAGCACGATTCATATACGGTAATTGGATACACTACAGTCAGTATACGCGTAGTATAGACTAAAATGTAATGCATGTTCGAACGACAGTCTCGACAATTTTTTTAGTCAAAGTATTTTAGAAACAATATCTTACTGTTAGTACAGCGAAATGATAATAGTGTATACTAATTGCGTAGAGGTTATTTCTATGATTGATTCACTCACGTTATAAAATATCTTTACGTTACTTGTATAGTGAGTGTATCATTTGAGTTATTGATGTTAACAACTGGTTCTGTTGATGATGAACTTCCTTTGTATGTGTAGGAAGAAGTGTCGCGTTATCGAGATGATAATAAAATTATCGTCTTTGGAAGGAATATCCCCAAGCCCGTGTTGTCTTTTAGTGAAGCTTCCTTTCCTGGTAACTATCTAGTAAACTCTGTACTTGACTATCGAAGATCATGAATAGTTTTTTTTTCTGTTTAAAAATATATCTTGTTTATAGTATCCATACATTATGCGCAGATATCAATGCTTGACTTATAAATTAACCCTTTTTACTCATGTATATGTAAAGAGGTCTTGGAATTCAATCAAAAAATTGTTGTCTGCTTTTTCTATAGATTACGTAATGTCAGAAATCAATAATCAAGGGTTTAAACTTCCAACTCCTATTCAAGCTCAGGTCATTACTAAAGGGTTTAAAACACGCATATTTACATATTAAGTTGTATAACTGCATAACCCTAAATCAGGCAATACATGTAGTTAATGTCACTTACAAACATTGCTGATTCTCTCACCATGCTTTGAAGTTAGTAATTATAATTGCTATTTGCCACATAAATATGTATTAATTTGTTACGTAGAGCTGGCCTGTAGGACTATCGGGGCGAGACGTTGTTGGTATTGCTCAAACAGGATCAGGAAAAACTCTAGCCGTAAGTTCATTACATACAGTAGACAAACGTTATCAGTAACGTATGTAAATATTTTAATTATATTTTATGCTTATTACGTCAGATTAAATATTTTTACCATTTATGAAATAGTATGTTTTGCCTAGCATCATCCACATTAAAAATCAACCGCCACTGAGACATGGTGATGGTCCTATTGTGAGTTTTGTGATTGAGAACTGTAATTGCTACCTTGCTCCATCAAGTTCTTATCTTCATATCATTTAAACTCTCGTAGGCTTTAATTTTATGCCCTACGCGGGAATTAGCACAGCAGGTGCACAGTGTATCTACGACTTTTGGCAGATTGGCTAGAATCAACTGTGCTTGTATTTATGGTGGTTCTCCTAAAGGACCTCAACTTCGCGAATTGAGCAGAGGGGTTGAAATTTGTGTAGCTACACCTGGTAGGCTGTTAGATTTCTTAGAGTCAAGAAGAACGAACCTCAATCGATGTAGTTACCTGGTAAGTTGTACATCCTTCTAGATGGCAACAAGCATTTTACAGTATTATTGAGCTTGCTGAAATCATCTATTGTTACAGTTAACAAATATTTCAACGTTTCGAGATAAATTGCTAAAAGAAGTACTGTAAACCTTCTAAAGTATTAATTTATATGATGCCGCGTTAGTGACAACTTTATAAGATGTGCTAATACGTATCTTCGAACTAAGGTGCTCGATGAAGCCGATCGAATGTTGGACATGGGATTTGAACCCCAAATTAAGCAAATTATTGGTTCTATAAAGGTGCTAATTCTAAATAATACTCAATGGGTGCTCCCCCATGAAATTTAACAGATTTCGTCTTTGCATTAGTGTCCAAGACAAACCGTTATGTGGAGTGCCACCTGGCCTAAAGAGATTCGAAGTAAAAACACCCTTTTATTCAAATTCGAAACTTAATGCACTAAGAGTTTATCGTTATTGAATAATTATTTTTACAATCTAGCTTTAGCGAGAGAGTTCCTGAGGGATTATGTACAAATCAACATAGGATCTTCAGATCTTACAACTAATCATAATATTAAGCAAATCGTAGAAGTTTGCCGGGAAGAAGAAAAGGAAGACAAGTAATTTTTACACGTTAGACATACACGATACAATTTGATAGCTTAAATTACTCACTGTTACCTTCCTAGGTTGTGTAAACTTTTAAGTGATATTCTGAGGCAAGATGAAAAGAAGGTATGATAATTTGAATTTAATCGAAAATATCAAGCTTAAACTGTTTAAGTGGATTTCCTTAGGAGTAAAAACATGGTGTCTCTATATTCAATATTCATTTGAGTAATTTTATTGTACAGACTATCGTTTTTGTTGAAACCAAGAAAAAATCAGATTATTTGTCAAGAAGACTTGTTAGAAGCGGGTAAGTTGAGATGATATTTTTTTTAACGTTTACAAACTTAGCTATAGATCGTTATACTCAGCTATGAATTTATTTTTAGTTGGCCGGTCTTGTGCATTCACGGTGATAAGTGCCAATCTGAGCGTGATCGTGTACTGTCAGGTAAATAAAATTCTTTAGATTTGTAATTAAATTTCTTACATCAGTTGTGACCTGGATATGATACCATTTCCGCTTAAAAAGTAAGACTAAATCTCGCAATATCTTAGAATTTCGATCTGGTAGAATCCCTGTTTTAATTGCTACTGATGTGGCTGCAAGAGGATTGGGTCAGTTTTAATCGTAACGCGATAATTATTAATTCGTTGAATATCTTCCTTGTTCATCGTTACCATATTGCTTGAAAGATTTGCTATAGCCATACTGTAGTGCATAGTCGTTTTATCGGGATCCAGATCATGACACGTAATCTGATGAACCGGGCATAAATGTTGGTTCCTGCAGGATTTTTTTGGACTTTCTTGCGCTCTCTCGCTGTAAAGTCGTTTTTCGTTGCATATTGCTTAGACTTTTGTCTTTAAATACCCTAACCTCTTAATTACGAAAGAGCAATTTACTTATTAATAACATCCAAGGTTAAGACTGCCGGTTATTGCTGCGAAACAAGGTTATAAATGTATAATTTTAACTAAAATATTGAACGTACATTAAAAATACAATACATTTGATTGGTGATATATTCTCGTATAGTAATAGCCTTGAGAGCGCGAGATGAACTTCTGAAGCGACTTGCTTACCAAGTGACATCAGCTTTCTCGAAAGTTGGTCCTTTGAAGTGCTGCTGAATAGAGAGTGTCATGATACCTGGTTCCTGTTTGAGAATATATATTGTCATTATGAGGTGGATTAACGGTATATTACCGGACGGATTGGCAATTAAAAAAAAAATTTTATTTCGGAAAATAGATATAAGTGATGTCAAACTCGTCATTAATTACGATTTCCCAAATAACTCAGAAGATTATGTACACCGTATCGGCAGGACCGCTAGATCCGGAAAAACGGGAACTGCTTATACCTTTTTTACTGCCAGTAATATTAGGCAATCACCAAATCTTATAGCGTTACTCCGTGAAGCTAATCAACCGATAAACCCTGACCTGATTCAGTTAGGAGATGCAGCTAGAGCGGAAATGGCTCAGAAACATCGTGGTAAGTGTAGAGGTTAATATAATAGATATTGTTTGTAATAGTATGACAAGGTAAAATTTTGTTGCATAGGTAAAATGCGAGGCCGAGATCGATTTTATAATCGTGATAGGAATGCCAGTAATCGTTATCCTTACGCAAAGTCGAAATTATCTGGCTCTTATAATTCCTATGGAATGAATAATTCTCATGGCGGTTTCAGTGCAAACTATAAAGCTACATCTAACTTTAGTAGTAACAGCTTCTCAAAGCATAATCGTCCCAGTGATTTTCACGATAAAAGTATGTCTTCCAGCAAATTTACTAGCCATACTCCAGCACAAACTGCAATAGGTACGTCAAGGTTTTAAGTTAATGATAAATAATTTATACATAAAAAACTTGTTTTACTTGCAATCTTATATGATTTTATATCTTCTTTAAACTTTTATAAGTTGCTACACAGCAGACAACTAATACTACAAACACATCCGGATGGAATTATCCAGCTAATACCAATATGTCCTATACCCCTTCTAGTGGTAGTTCTGTAGCTTCTAGTAATAAATACTATCCTAATTCTTCCGCTCAGACAGTGTCTAGTGCTGTCAATTTTAATGTTGGCAACTCTATGTACGGAGTTTCGCAACCACAAGTTAATTATCAGTCACAATATCCTTACATGGTCGCTAATAGTTCTATCTATCAAGCTCAAACTGCCCCCTCTAGTAATCAACAGTAAGAGTTGCTATGTTACAGCACCACATAAATTCTGATATATTTTATTCTTCATGGATGATCAAGCGCATTCAGTGAAATTTAATCGTAGTTAATACCCCTTATGGAACTGTAAGTATACAGTATATGAACACTTTTTGAGAGTTACATCTTTTATTAATTATGAACTCGACAGTTTTAAAGAAGATTATTCTTTCGCTGTTGATTAAAATAGTATACACATTTCCACTGTATATTTATAATCCAATGAATTTGAGTAGATTTCTTTTCATAACTCACATGCTGATATTGTAAGAATTGTTCATTTCATGTTTGAATTGAAGAATCTGTAGCTGACAGATCACGTTCAACTAGAACTTCAGAAATTTTTGTTAAATAGTTATTGTTAACGAAACATGTTATGACTATGGTTATGTAGCTAATATCTGTCGATACGTAATGAAATTGTTGTTAATAAAGTTCGTTGCAGTTACAGTGACTTGATAAACAATGCGCAGTGAATCATCTGATATTGCCGACCCATAATAAATTTCTCAAAACAGTTTATTGTAGGATAATATCATAATATGTTATCTTTTGATATCTATACTATGGAGGCAGTTATCAATTGTACGTGATGGTAACTAGAAATCCATCATTCCAATGATCACTGCCTTTAGGTGGTATGAATTAAGGGATCTGACTGCATATGAAAATTTCCCTTTTATCTAAGATTAGATTGGTTAAAAATTTTACAAGTTCTTCACGTATAAGCTAGATTCGTAAAAACTTCGCATTTTGTCGGTCTACGGATTATCTAAGAACGCTGCCTTAACAGAAATCTTATATCTTGTGTATTCTGAATGTTGCGGAAATGAGCCGCTTGAATTAGGATATGAATTAACAACCTTAGGTACGAGTGCAATGACCATTAAGATTATTTGCGCTGTACAGTATACGCAATTGAAGGAAATGCTGCGCAAAGTAAGTGTTAAATATAGTCTTCTAATTTATTTACGACTTACAGTCAATGTACATTATATATTGCTTAAGTTACAATATACATGTTAGATACTAGACGTTAACGCCTCACTATGCTTAAGAAATACGGAATGATAAAATATTTACAGTATACAGGCATAGGTGTAGTATTAAAATAGTTTGCAGTGTATTGTATAGATCTCAACGGCACATAATCTTTATATTATCTAGATTATAATTTGCAACATTTCGGAGAACGCTAAAAGCTTCGCGGTCCGACATTAAATGTGCATAATTACGCAATAAAATATGCTATATACTGTATTATAGCAGGATAAAGTCTAGATTATCTTGATATCGCAAAATGAAATGATCGAATTGATAGTATTGTAAAACAACAAAATAGCATGGCAGATTAAACCAAAGTATTTAAAGATCCATAACTTAAAGGCGTCTACAATGATACATAATAGCTAACGTCCAGCTTAAACCTTCCTTGAGATCAATAAAGGGCTTACAGTATTCACAGAGCACTCTAAAATACTATATACAGTATTTCTTTCTTCCAAATCGCCATTTATAACTTATCGGTATTATAAGTACAGTATACTCGTTGCTTCAACGATCTGTCTTCGTCTTGATATACCGCAAAGACCACTAACATAGATCATTTCAAACGGGTATAAGGATAAACTTTGACGTTTTAGCCGACAGTTATTAATACCACCAATTTAATTTATTCTGAGTTTGCTATTACGACGTTAAACTCTATGTAAACTAAGTTTGAGCGACTTGGTCGTTGTTGACGGGCGTATGGAACAGTTTTTCCTGTCAAGCTGATAAAGCCACAAGAAGTATATAGACTTCGTATTAAGTTAATACTACTTCTATTGTTATAACTTTTGCATAATCAAGATATCGAAGGCCAAATCATCGATCTGTAATTTAAAATAGTAAAAATGTTTGCATTGAGAATATGTAGTTTTCATTTGTCTTGCAGAAATTGTGATTGCAGTAATATAATTATAGTTTATCAGAATCACAAAATGTCAGAATATGTAGAAGAAACTACAAATTAAATTATGGAATCATTCCTCCAATGATACTGCGCTTTAGTCAATTATTAATTAGCAGTAGACAATTCACGAAATGTATAATACATAAGTCAAGCAAATTAGATGTATTAGTTAATAACAGACAGAATTCACGTAAGTTTGATGATGTATTTTGACTTTATTACGTTAAATAGTTAGCTATACTGTGAGTTTAACAGGCAGTTTACGAAAATTTAATTTCATACCTTGTTAGTGGTGATAATTACTATTGCCTCCTTGAGAACATTTGGGCAACATTTTTGCCAGTGAAACGTTTTTCTTTGATCTTCTGTAAGAAATTATTTTGCGAATCCTCTTTTACGGCTGCAGCTGCTACCGTTTCCTGATTAATATTGCTAAGAAAAGGTAATGTAATTAAAATATATATAATTATCTGTATGCTAACCAATGAATCTTATTGCGACAAACGTAACTATACTTTGATACCTGGTACTTAGTTTTGCTTCGCAGTCATCTATCATGGCTTCAATAACATTCTACATGTTTGGTTTTTTAAAATCTTTTAATGAATATCTGTGTCTAAAACTAAAAAATTATCTTTCTTTGGTTATGATAAATAATAAACCTACCTGATTTTCTGGATATACAGCTTGGATATCCACGAGAAGACATCTAAGACCAGGTAAAACATATGATTCCAAAACATTATCAGAGTAAACTGCTATGTTAAGGTAAAATCTTAAAACAGTCGTTCATGTTATATTAAGTAAAATCATATGCATTAAACATCAAATCGGATACAGCAACATGTTAAAGCACTATAAGCATCCAATAAATCCAAGGCCAGTTGCTTTCTTTTAGCACTATTTTCGTTTTGATTATTATTGCTTGCTATTTTCACTAATTTAACTAAAATGACTGATAAAAATAGATTTCCTAATTAGAACATATGAGTAAAGATTTGGAACATGTAATGCACAATATCATAATGTATAATATACATTCGTCGCGAAAACTAGGATCTGCATTAGGTCCAATACGAGAGAAACATTGAACAATCTCCCTGACGATGTCATAATAAAAATTCACGGAGTTATCTTCCAAAAATGACTGAAACTGAGCGCCAATTCTCTCTAAAATCTGTATAGATCCAAAGCCGTATGTATTAAACTCAATTAATGTACATAATGTATCTAGCACCAATGTTACTATACGTACTTCGTTCTTTGATACTCGTTCAGCAATGCTGCCAAACGCTGAAACGGTTGCAAGTCTTACTTGTCTGCGAAAGTATACAGATTTGTTTAACTGGTTATTGCGGTAAGGAAATTTCATTTGTAATTTCTACGTAATAACGATTCGTTTGTTAGAGGCCTTACGAGTGTTGGTCTGTCCCTAATGTTATCAAAGCAGGAACAATTTGTTTTGATAGGATTTCTTCCGTTGAATATCCGGCGATAATCTAAAGATTTGCAGACGGCATTAATGAATGCAACATTTCTAAAATTCAATAAAAATTGTTAAACAAACCTTCAAGAGTATAGCAGAATAGCTTCGCACGACCGGAGACGTATGTACGACAGCATCCCATAAGATGTTGATTAGAAATTCATGTAAATCATGATCTTTGCTAAAGTGAAGTTAGGATTTCAACAAACGCATGAAAGGGGATACTATGACGCAATTGATATTACTTTAACAAAAATTACCCCAAGTTAATAAATGTAGTTTTGACACTCTCCAAGGAGATATTATTTTCTCCTAAGTAAAATATGGTTTCTTTTAAAAATGCGGCGAGCTCCTCTCGATCAGATATCTACAAAGTACATAAACGCGTTAATACAATCACACAGATGTAAAATAAGATGGCTTTAACTGTTGATAACATCTAATATAATAAACTTTTTCCTATCATAGTTGATTACTAGAAAAGCAATAATCTATATCATGTTGTCACCTACTTCTGTAAAGGCAGTTAGTATACCAATAGCGTATGCAGCCATAACGCTTGTCGCCAAGGAACATCTACCATCAGAAACGACAGCACCTGGAATTTAAGATTTTTGCTCAATAACAAATTTTTAAACAAAAATTGTCATAAGAATATCTAAACTGGTCATCATCATACCGGGAGATAGCATAACTTTAAAATTAGCTTTAACTCTTGTTTCGGTGAAGCCGCGGCCAAAGGTTCTGCAAAAGACATTCAGTAACTTCGAAAGGGAATTTACAGCCTTCCAAAGGGACACATCAAGCGATCCTTGGAAAGGACAGTATATAAGAATTAAATGTTATAAATATATCTATCTCATTATCTTTAATCTTCAAAGATTACTAATGAATACCTAACGTTGCCATAAGTCTTGGTAAGCTGTAAATGTAGTAACGCAAAAAATAATTGTCAAAGTAAAAATTTCACTTGTTTTAGAAGAGTACTATCCATAAGTAAATGAATGTACTGTAACGGCGCTCACGAACTTACTAGTCATCCATAACCCACTTCAAAGCATTCCAAATCTCTACTTCTTCGTCGTCATTTTTTTGCATTAATTCGTTAAATTTATCATGGAGTGACTTTGTTAGCTTTTTACTACCAATAATAACATCGAGGTCGGTTAGCCTGGCGCTAATACTTTGATCAATTTCTATAATGAAAAATCGTAATCGATGTAAAATAAATTTACGCTTACTGGAACTAATATAGATATTACCGTAACTATCGCGGTCGTCGAGGTCCACTTCACTTGCAAACGAAGCTAACAAAGTAACACGTTGACATTTGATGATTCAGAAAGGAATGTAGACAATTTCATACATATGTTCGTTACTAACATTCAAAATACCTGATTTTAAAACCATAGCATACATTGCTGGAGTTAGATTAATGAGAGCCTTAATGACATGATCTAAGCGATTTTCAAATCTACTTGTAGCTGAATTTTGCTCATCCAATTGATCTGGTAATGGAGCAGTCTATAAAACAAAATTCTTTCGTAAAAATCTCTGTGATGATACAAAACTTTAGGCAAAAAGGTAACTTACTAGGATCATGTTTTCTACTGTCTTAATTAGAGTACCAATCATGTGAACTTCTAAGAGATTTAACTGATAGGCCCACATAGCTAGCGAAGGAAGAAATATCTCTAAAGCTGCATTAATAACACTTTCCGATGTATCTTGGATTGCGGCCATGAGTACGTCAAAACTCTAAAATGATTACATTAAGTATATTATCAATATAAGAAATTTCTCATTAAATACAAATTTTCAGATTTTCAGAATTTACCTGCTCGTATTTATCTTCGTTCACTACGTAAGCCATTAGTAGTCCATATGTCTTAACAATAGCTTCCTTAATTTCTGGAGATTTGTTTTCGAAGTACATTTGTTTAAGCATTGACAAAATAAGTGAGCTTGTAATTTCCTCCTAATAATTATGTGCAAGGCGATTAGACTATAAGTTTCTTAAATGCAGAAATAACGTACATTTCATATCGCTTCTAAAATTTTAACAAATAAGTTTTTACCGATAAATGAGAAGCAAGAGCACCACAGGCCTCAATCACCAACAATCTACGCTCATGGAATTTATGATCAATCTAGTTGTTTGTAATGGATATACATTATTACAATCAAATATTAAATTTTTTACACTTTTCAAGTAGACATGAGTGAACACCATACTTGTAACCAACACTGTGGAAGTAACTCTTCTTCAGTTCGACCCGGTCCCGCATGCTTTGCGTATGCCACACAACCCTCAATTATTACTTTTCTAGTTGTGACGTAATTTTAGTACTCAAATCAATTAAAGTAGACGCTAACATTAAGTAAGGGTCGAAAGCGCTGTAAATGTAACAAATACCTTTGAAGCTGTTCAGGTCTCTTTATTAAATTAAAAAGCATGTGTAATAACTTATCGCGCTCATTCTTATCGGTTTGCTGAATAGTAGCAAACAATATCATTGGGAGTAATTCCTAAATAGTGAATGTATGAAGAAATTATCAAACTATACAGTACTGTATCAGAGTAATATAGACAAATGATAGTTAAAAAGGCGTGGATAGTAACTTACGTCTCTCTTATTTAATAAGACATTAGGAACAATGAAGGGTAAACACCTTGTTAATAATCCGACTGCACTTTCAACGGTATCTTCGATATTACAAATCTATGACATAAACGAATATAGCTATTAATATTAAGCAAGGTTCAATGTCATAATGAAGTACTCACTTCTGAAGTAAGCCTATCCTCTTCTTCCTTAATATTTAATACCATAGACCGTAAGAGTATCAAAAAGGCAGTAGACATCTTTTCTGGATTACTAGGGGACAATAACTCCGGTTAGTTATCAAGCGTAATAAAATTGCATGAAATATTTAATAAATTCGATATTATAATAGTTACCTATCTAGTAGTTTCGATATGACATTTTTGGGATCAAATATTCTACTATTATCTTCTCCCAACTGTGAGACTTCCTCCTTAGCGTGAAAGATCAAATTTATAATCTTTAGTAAGATTCTTCTAAATACCAAAACAATTTATATTACTGTAGCTCCATACTTGGTCAGTAGATAGCTCCACTTTTTCAGTCGTTGCATCTTGGTTTTCTGTATGCTCAATTTCTGCATTTAATTGCTCTACAGCAATTGAACGATCATCTGTAACGACCTCGGGCTGATCGAACTCTATATCATTATGAGTGGTTTTTTCGCTCTCGTTTTCTTCCGGCTCATTTCTAGACGTAAACTCTTCCTCCTGTGATTCTGTAATATTATTATTTAAGATGTGTTCTTCTTGAATCTCTTGAATAGGTGGAGAAGGTTGCCTCCTAGCTTCATCCAGCTCATTCTTTAACTGAACTATTACCCTACAATTATGCAGTATTTTTAATTAAATCTTGCGATTCTAAAATATGTTTAACATGATTTCGTACTAATTAAAGATAAGATTTCCACTATTCTTATACAGTATAATAAGTGTAATCTGACATACTGTTCCATTTCTTCATTTTTAATTTGTAGATTTTCATTCACATTGTTAATGGACTGCAACTGTTCATTTAGAGATGTCCGTGTCGTGTCCTATCAAGTTATTCGGATAGAAACATGATAAAGCTAACTTCCTTGTAAAGATATCAGTATCTTTCATTGAGGTGCAAACGTAAGTCTTACAGAAATCCAATAGTACATTATTATTAACATACCAGCGCATTTATCTCATCTCTTAACATTTGTTTTTCTCTTTCAAATTCTTCGTTTGGCATTACTGGCATAGCACTTCCACGAAACATAGCTAGTAGACCAGGTGGCTTGGGAACATTCAATCCTACGTCATCCCAATCTTCAAAATCCTATGGAGCAATTAGCAAAAAATAAATCCAACTAAATCATCTAAAATGTCTTAAAATAAATCTAATATAACACCTATAAAATCATAGTGAGATTATTTTACAAATACCTGATCATCATTTTCGTCCGTAAAAGTAATTGAAGTTAAACGATAATTCTGCTTTAATAGATATTCATTAACTAAATAATTTAAGGCGCGTTTTTCGTGCGGTAGAATAGGTTCCTAACGTTATTTAAAATGAAAAGCTTTTGCTAGTTAGAATAGATACAAAATGGAGGAGCCATACATATCATAGTTTTACTTTCAAGCTAAATAAATATATTCATTTAAATATGATATTTTGTTAGTTGATAGAAAAATATGAAATATTATTTTCTCTTTACTAATGGGTGATATTTAAAGACCCACAGAAAAATACTTACATCTACACTTGGAATATCATCTTTAGTGATGACCTGCTTCTTTTCTTTCATGTTACCTTCAGTTTGTCCCTCTACAAATATAAACATACAAGTTAGAGATACTCATTAACTCACACAGCACATAAAATCAATCATGAAGGATGTAGTTATAGGATACCAAGATGTATTAAATTTTTTAAAAGTTCACTACGATACATCGATATCTACGAAAATTTAAGAAGTATTGCCCGCACTTAAAATGACCTTTTTATTCGTACATTGATAAAAACTGTAAAAGTGTAAAACCTTGCCAAATATACCGAAATTTATAATAAATCATTAATTTATAGGGATTAAGCTACGACAAAATACACATAATGTAATTTACCGGTTGCCATGGTTAGACTTCCCCGTAAAGCTTTTATAGTATCTTGGGCTTTACGAAGCTCAAATTCAAGTACTAGATGAATACACGTTATCGAATCATAGAATAGAACAAACATAACGATCACTGAATAATGGGTTACCTAATTCAGAATATCTTATAAATCAATGAGGAAATAGTCATTACGCTAGAATACCTGCTACTTGGTCCTCCGGATACTTTCCACCATCATCAGAATATCTAGTTAGTTCCACAGAATCTAGCGTCGTTATACTTTGACTGGGTGCTAAAAATGGCATCACCGAAGTAAGTAAATATTAGTATTAATGCTAAGGGCTTTCATCCTTAAATAATTCTGATTACATTAATGAAACTCGTAGATAGGATAGGTTAATGTACAACTTACTACTTTTGTGAAGATAACAATTCTCATGAACTATGTGTTCTACAAGACTAACTACGTACAGTACACATAGTTCAAATAAACTCAGGGCTAACTACGCCGATAATTTCTCGTAATCGGAATCGCATATCCGCATGACGAGGCCAACATAGTAGCGAGTTAAGCACTTGAGTCATAGACAGAATTGTAAGAGTATTGTTATTTCTTGATTACTAAGTTATAAATATTCAATTCCTAAATCAACATGTGGCATAGTCGATAGTTCGTAAGCTACAACTATCATAACTTCCACAGTGTACGAGTATATTAGATAAGAACTACCTATGTCATCATAATGTACATGTACATAAAATTATGGATAGTGCTGTATGCTATGCATTCGTACGGGATGTGATATGATAATACTACATCATTGATTGAATGACTGACGCGTCAAATATAGCTTGCATGATTTTAATTTAAATTACTCTTGATCTACCATAGCTATGTGCAGAACCGTTCGGATTACGAAATTTCAACAGTTACTGGGCAAGGCTTTCTAGTCAGCACTGTTATCAATTACTAGTTTACGTTTTATCTTGATGTGGATGCTTGTACAGCATATATCAAATAACTATTTTATAAATAGGCAATAAATTCCGCCATAGTTGAATAGTAGATACTATTACTATACATAAGCATTCATCTGTTATTATTATGGTGTAATTGTCATAATTAACAATGCTGCATGGTAATTGCAATATCTTTTTTCCTTTGAATCTTCACATATGAAAGTCTATCACTGTTACACCACGTTATCAATGTATTATATACATATATATATACAGTATATAGTTATAATTATTGTTAAGTAGTATAAAATCTACTGTAGTGTACTTTAGTCAGTACTAGTAGAGTGCATACGCAAGTCCTCTTTGCACTAAATTTTACTACTACTGTATCAGATGTAAATTTACGAAAGTAGCAAAGCATAAAAGCCACTACACTAAAAATATCACTATCTATCTGCCATTACTGCACCAATAATAGAGTTATTCCTAAAATCAAGATAGATAATTCCATATTCTTACAAATATTGGCAGGCTCTTTCGGGAAACTCTGTCTTTCAAAGTTTCCAGGATTAGAAAAGAAATCTCTTAGGCGTGGTAGCTCGATACCATTTTCTATCAGTTCCGTGTGTAATTCTAGTGCAGTAAGCCATAAATTAGCATTCACTAGTCGATCTGCGATCGGTTGCCATTCAACGTCCCTCAATGCCTGTTCCTCATCACTTGCACAATCGTTCAGAGGTGAAGTTTCTGTATTTGCAGCCATCCTTTCGACTTGATTTCGTTTTGTTAGCAAGAGACTCACTGCTGCTGCCACACTATACGTTCCTTTTTTGTTACTGAACTGCGTAGTGTAAGAGTGTGTACTGTACACTGTACAGTACAGTACAGTACAGTACAGTACAGTACAGTACTGTATACTGTATCACAATGTACTGTACACTGTACGGTGTACTGTATAGTACTGTACAGTACAGTATTGTAGGTAGACTTGTGAGTAGTGTTCTTAGCTACTGTACGAGTGTACGTACACTCTATTCAGAACTGTAGTTATTTTGCTATAAAAATGAATTTATCGTAGAGTTAGGGGTAAAGTACAATTTCAAATATCGGTCCGCATCGTCTCCAACTCCCAAAGATTTATACTACAAAGTAGTACAGTATACGGCTTTCTTTATAAATGTTAAACAACGTAAGTAATTTTTAATAGCCTTTTTATTATCTCATTTCGCGTGTGCTGTACTAGTGTGGGATCATATGTAATATACCAATGCAAGTTACAGGAAATCTTTCGTATTATCTACCCTGTCAATATTAAAATGCAAAAAGCTATATACAGTATCATACTTAAAACTACTGTATTCACTCAGTAAGTAATTTGTAAATTAATCCCTTAAATCTTTCTCTATAGTTCAGGATGTACTCTACTGTATTAGAGATCTCGTACGGCTACAAAGAGTTCTTCTACCACAGTATTGAATTTATTCGGTAGATAGAGTGCAATACACCATTTTAATACATATATTATTTCGAATTATTTCACCTAAAAATACAAAAATACTATACTATTGTATCAAGATGAAATATCTTTTATTTACTTTACTAATCTATATAACCGACAACATAATTTTAATACTGTGGTATTCATTACTCTTATCTCGTAGGTGGCAGGTAGTAAGTACTGATATCTAGAATGTCTTTCAATAATCGAAATCTTACGGAATCGCACTTGAAGGACGGCGATCGAAAAGAGACTATTCCTCAAGCCGCAGACGTTGCAGATACGTCAACACAAATCCATGGCCCATTCTTCATCGAGCAAATGCTACTATTCGAATAGTACGTATTGTAGATACTGTATATGTTTTGTTCTGAGCTATTTTTAACTACATACTGTACTACATTATACAGTGCAGCATGACATTAATATATCACTCTAATCAATAGCATTTTTTTGCGATTCTCGAATTATAATTATCCATGTACTGCAGTATACAGTACAGTACAGGAGTAGTATAATGTACTGTTACTACTTTGTATAGCTAGTCTATTCTGGCTTGTAGGCTGTAACTAATTAACATACACTCTCCTCATCCTTACCAGTACCTCTTCAAGTAAAGTTAGACTATTTGCTCTAAATACCGATCCAATCATTGTATACGGTGCTCCACTGTCTTGGATCTGACTAACTTACTTGCTAAATGCACTATAACAGTAACTTATCCTCCTGGATAGTCATACAGTATTTGATATTTTATAACCCGTATCAGTTATAAATTAACATTATATTAGGTTTCTTTTGTACTTATACGGTATTACTGCATGATTGGCGTAGATTAACGGCAAAATTTTATCTCGAATTTGACTGATACATTTAATAATATTTTTATTAGCAAAGAATTATCGAAACACAATCTCACTGGAGTATTTGTTCTTCCCTCTGCTCACAATCCTCTATGTAAGTACCATACTTTAATGATACGTTTTAGCCTTGAATTTGCCGTTTATCAAATGGTTATTAGTATTTGAAGAGTTATAATATTTCATTGTAAAGACATATTGAAATGATTCCACGTTGTTACAATCATAATTACCATTAACGATACTTGGTCACTACTAGCAAGTTTTATCTGTTAATTTCTTAAATTGTCAAAACCTTTACCACGTACGCATTACAGTATACGAGTGTACACGCATGTCTACAACATACGCATATTTGTATTTATGCATACTGTACTGTATTCCTATAGCGATGGCACAACTTACAGTACTTAACAGTGAATTAACTACGATGTAGATTTCTGCAGCGAACCCGCCGGACAAATTGACATTTGCTTTAAGTAAATTCACAACATACGTATTCTTCTTTGGAATCACAAAAGTGTCCAATAATTTTATGACAGAATTAAGATTACAATATTAGCTAACAACTCTATAGTTGTTCTGTAAGCTGATACTGATTAATCCAGTAACTTTGCTACTACGTTGATTTTAAACTACTTCAAAATACGTTTAACCACTATTTCTTATGTCTACAAATACCTTAGGCTGGCATGGTGTTGTATTTGTTAGACATGGTGTATATATTGAAGGAGTTTTTAAATTTGATATCCTGATTCCTCAAAATTTTCCTTATGGTAACTGCCCGGTTAGAAATCAAAATATGCTCGATGCGATGTCACTTTCTGAGATATTGATGATATGATAAAATAGTTTATTAAATATCAATCATACTTCCATAATCTAGAAAATTATTTTTACCAATCCGATATATCACCCTGATGTTAACCCGGAAACAGGCGAGCTGTACTTAAAGAAAAGTTTTCCGGAATGGAGGTAAGATAATGTAGTCTGTTATTGTCTGTCATTTTAGATATTTTGTAATCAGTTACTCATTTTAGTGATACTGCCTACTAATAGAACTATGGTATACCTTAAATTTCTTGCAGCCCTCGCAATCATTTATACCAGATATTGTTACATATCAAGCAAATATTTTATAGAGTAAACACCGAAAATGCTGTCAATAGTGAAGCAGCATATCTGTAAGACATTCTGAATGATTATATGTTCTTTGCAAAAATTCAATTGAATGGACCACTTTCTAACGTTCGTAAGTGCCAATTTAAGATTAAGGATGTTATATTGATCCCATAGATACGAAAGTGAATTTCATCGATTTAAGCAGAAAGTTGCACAATCGATCGAAAAAGGAAGAAGACGACTATTTGATAATGATTCTGATGACCCTCACGCAATAAAGTAATGTGTTATGTGTTATGTTCCGTTTTCGTAATACTGAATTTTACTAATGTGTAATGTGTATAGTGAACTGCAGTCAAATATCTATTAATTATAATTATCTAAGAGATAATTAACTTACTCTAGGTTCAAGAAGTGGGATCCTAATGTCCATGAAGTCGCCCTTAAGTCTCTTCTAGCCAATAAGGTGACAAAAGTGTCATATTCTATTCTGAAGACTCGCACTATAAATCAGTTTTAAAATTATTAATTTCATCTTTTTCTATAGAAGGAAATCCTTAAGGCTGGAATCTTGTCTCGTAACAGCTAGCTGTTACTGTGTGAATTACTGATATATTTTAATTATTGCTTAACCTAGAATTAATTTTGATTTAAATTGTCTTCGGAATGGCCTATATATATTTTAGAGTCATACTTGTCACCTATTTTCTAAAGCAATATAACTAATTGGAGTACATGATGACCTGCGTAATCTGGTCAAACAGCTAAAATCTTGTAATTTATAATTCTTACCTTATTGCAGAATATTAGCTGATTGTACAATACATTTAAGATACTTTAAAATACAATAATTTAATGTATTATATTTGGATACTATCACTAAATAAGGAATTGGGACAATGGCAGCTTATAGCCTCTTTACTGAGTTATCATGAGTTTATTGTAACCCTACGGTAGTGATGATTTTATTTCAGTTAATGTCTCGAGAATTATGGTTTACATGTTACAATTAATGTAATAAAATGATCAATGATTTATAAACAATAGCACGAGGGTGTATGTCTATTAGTTTTATTTAACACCAACTTTTACGCGCTGAGTTGAAATACGGATTAAAATAAGGTACAGCACGTTATAATCTTATTTACATTCATCCTGTTACATTTAAATGAGTACTGATATAATATGATCTAGCGTCTCATAACTTATATCGGCACATTAGATATGCCGTACTTTGTTGACTTAATGGTAATATCCGTTGATTTTAACGCTAAAGTTATACTAGTGTAAAATTATCTATTTTCTTTATTCGATAGAAACCAACAATACGTACCTAAAAGGTATGCCTTAAAATTTCACTACTATACACTCATAAACGCTACCACCAAAAAGAATTAACTCTATTTGTACCTCCAAGTATTAACGTGCATAGCAGCATCGATATATTACGAGATAAGGCCGAATCTGAGAAAAATTTAGGTTTTCTCAGAACTGAACGGCCGCCAATCCTATAGATATACAGCAAATACTCATTAATAGTGATATGATACATATGATCGAACTCCTGAAATGAGATTTGCTGCCATTTAACATGGAATCAGGTCTTAATGCCTTTTTTGAAATGGAACACTATCCTTCTGATATACAGTAACCGAACCGCTGACAGGCCTAATTAGGGCATCATATAAGGTGACAAAATTAAAAGAGTAATCAAAGTTAAAAAATTGTAAAATAAACATTATATTATTAGTCGTGTAACGAACTTGGTTAACAATTCTAACTACGTATAATTATATACAATTAATTTAACAGTATAAACATAAAAAAAGTCCGCATACTTGCAGTTATCGATTAAATGCAGGTACTGCTACATTTATAACAGTATACGTATACTTCCATCAAAGAGTCAGTCAATTACGTTAATGTAGAATCTTTTCGGGTTGTAACACTATCTGATGTCTGTAGTCAGTAAACGCATCAAGAATTTGAATTTTCTTAATTCTAAATTTGCTCTAATAATTAAAACCTTTTTCTTTGGCATTGTAATGATTTACTATGCTCCTTCAACTGACTCCGCACTAGTAAGGAGCTCCTGTGGAATACCATAGTACAAATACTCGTATGACTGTAGAATACCTATAAAATAAGCGTCAATGGAACGAATGTAACGTCCTGCGTATCTAGAGCTACATTTATATTTAGCGCGACGTTGATTTTATGGAGGCTTTTATTGCTTCTAGCTCTGTAAGGGTCCTTTCGATGAGTTCAATTTTAGTAGCATATTTACTTCGTTCTACTTCCAGATCTTCGAACTTTGTTGTGCATTGAAGAATTTCATTATCTTTATCCTGCAATTGTTTTTCAAGTTGGGCAATCTTGTCTCTGATCGTTTCCTTTTCAATTTCAATACCTTTGATAGTCTTCATTTGTAGCGATTGCCTCAAGGATAATTCACTCATACTTTCATGAATATTATCAATTTCCGCATTGAGGACTTCACATCTTAGCTCTAAAGTCTCATAATCATGCGATGAATTATTTGAACTGTACGCTTTTGTACCACGCTGATTTGATGTGTGTAAATTAACTAGTAAAGCACTGCTGTCGTTATGGACAGAAGCTGGATTTAACCGAGAATTCTCAGGGTTACCTACATCACTGAGGTATGTTTTCGATCGAGATGGCTGAAAATTAGAAGGGTGTTCATCGCCAGTAGTATAGTCCTCATCATTTTTACTTCCCTTTTCTCTTGCCCTTTCTCTCATCCAGTTTTGTTGACGTTCTTTTAAAGCTCTGACCTTGTCGATATTATTCATCAGTAAGCTTGCTATGCTACCAGACCAAGATTGCACATATAAAAGTAATTTCTTAATTTACAGTTCGAAATTTTTACTTTTAACAATATTCAATATTTATTAGGCATATTATTCCGATGTGCTACACTGTATTTAGTCATTTGTCGGTGCTGCACTGTACAATAACTATCTATGTTTCAAGCAGAGATCTTCATTTCGTATTTATGCAGCCCAATGCCTAAGAAAATTTCATGCAGAAAAATTTTTATCATATAGTACGTAATTGCGTATACAGTACAGTACTGTACATGTAGTACAGTGATAACCACTCAGACACAGTACTGTACTGTACCGTATAGTACTGTACTGTACTGTACTGTACTGTACTGTACTGTAGTACACTGTGCGGATCGCAGCCGCTTGTGCCAATCCTTTGCAGACTTAAGATTCATAAGTTTATAGCTGTGCCTCCATTTTCTTCAAGGTTAAGTATTGAGCCGAACCTAAGTGACTGAAGTTACCTCAACAATTATAAGAATCCAATGGTAAAATGTACCTTTTATCATCGTAATGCTATATATGTATACTATATTTTTATAGTTGTACGGTATAATTATTTTAAAATAATTATGATTATAAATCAATTTATACACTATAATCGATGCTTAGATCAAGTACAGCTTTCAAATGACCCTTTTAAATTAACAGTAAATTAATAAAATATATGTATACAGTATTGTATTTATATGTACGCTTACTATGTCCATAGTGCAGAGCTAGGAATGGAAAGAGGATAGTCAATACAGTTATGTTTCGATTTCATTGGTAGTGTGGCTGTTCTGTCATATATACTCTTACATTGCATGGCAAGCTTATAAAGTATAGTATGGTGTAGTGTTCTATGGTTTATAGTTAATCAGTGATTGATATCATGGACAAATCTAGTCGCTACTTGTCCAATTTTCCTTCTTTAGTTAATTACTCAGCATGGGCCGGTATGCCAATATACAGGAGACTACAGTATTGTAGTGTACTCAAGTAATAAAATGCCTTTAACATATGTAGTCCTATATTGAGTAAAAGTACTATTCTATATACTTTACAGTTAATCATATTCATTTCTTAATTATAAGGATCATGGTTTTGACTAACTGTAAATTAGTTCTCCTAAAAATGAAGTAAGCTGTTTTACAAACAGTATATTGTATACTGTACTGCATGCAATGACTCCTTGCTATATTTTCTCCAAGATTGTACACTACTTTTTAATGATAACGACTAATTTTAATTAATATATAGTTTTAGCTCTAATACTCTAAGCCTGATACGAGTATCTGCAGAATATTTACGGATTAATTTAATTTACAAGTATTACTTATCGCGTTATTTTTTCATATAAGCTGAAGATGCGCAACATACAGTACTGTACGTGTACAACTGTACGCATATGTACCGTCTTGCACACATACTAATTCTACACACGTATGAACTGTATATTGATTGATTTTAAGCTATATGCAAATCAGTATGCTATGCTCTGCATGGAATATTCTATATTATCCTAATTAGCTATGATTTTTTAGTAATAAATGTTAGTCAAACAGTACAATTCGCAGCTTTCTGTACGCGATCTATTTAGCGCTTTTACAAAGTTTAAAGTTTACTACTGCTTTTTTGTATAGATTCGCATAGCAACTCGATCCTTTTCCAGCTTATATGTTCAGGGGCAATCTCCAGCCCCAAAAATTCGAGAATATTTTTATTATATCGATCACCAAGGACAGGTAAAGCTAATTTTGTTTCATCGTGTGCGTCGTGATAATATAAAGTACGTACGATGCAATGAATAATTTTTTGCTCCTTAGTGATACAGTATAATTAATGATGGTATGTTAAGGCGGTAAATAGTGATTCCGCAGTAATTAAGTATTTACGGTATGGTATATCTCTGAAGTTAAATACTATCCCTATAGCACTAAGTAAGTACATAACTATATGCTGTCCATTTCTATTACCAGCAATTTAAAGTAAGAAAGGCTTTAGTTTTTACTATAGAGTAATCATCCGAAAATGTAACATCATTTTGGTAATAAACTGCATAAATTTTTGTGCATTCTATAGGTCATGTTATAATCTAAATAATTTCCCGTTTTAGTTGTTTTTAGATGACATCAAGATCAAGAACTTTGTTACCAGCTACAAAGGTACTGCAATGGATTAAATGCAACTCCCTTCACACCATAGATATTTATTTATTAATTAAGTTTTAATTATCAGTGCTTAAGTTATTACGAGTACAGTACTTTTGACTAGCGTAGGAGACAGGAAATCGTACACACGATCAAGTTAATATAAAAACGTAGAACTTCGTATGAAGCTGATTACTTCTAATCCTACGCACTTTATTATAACTATCGATTGAAAGTGATGGCTTCTACATGAGCACCGTCTGCAATTACAATGTTTATTATTTTACAAGTATAGGTTGTGGAAATAAATAACACATGTTACGTGCCATAAATACCATAAATGATATATTTAATAACAATTATTATATCATGTACTGTAACATGCAATGATTGTAAATTTATAATGCGCTATATTTATAAATGATCTCGTAATTCCACAGTCAATTAAAATATTCTGCAGTATGGAACAGTTGATATATAGGTATCGTATATTCTATCATTTCAGTTCAGCCTTCTGAATGTTTTCCTATTTTTAGATAAGAAATTTCTGCAATTCTTCTTTAAACGTATTCGAATTAACAATACTGAAAGATATCAGGAAGAATTTCCTTTCATATCGCCATGTGGAAGAGAGATTAATTATATCAGATGCGACGACGTACCTATTGTATTTACGCATTTGATTGAAGAAAGCCTTTCCGATATAAGTAAAATAAAGAAAAGTAAATATCCTGCTACTAACTTCTTATCATATGCCGGTTCTTCACTATCTGTTCCTTTTTCACCAAGAAAACTATGTATGTTACCTAAAAGTGGGAGAATTTATCATCCAGCACCACGTAGTGTAGGACGTGTTGGGTTAATTAAGTCAAGTTTAGCTATAGAGATCAGTTCTGGTTTTCGATATGACAAGAAATCCGATGAAAACTCACCCCCGTCAGTTTTCTTTCATCAAGGTATTGAATATGATCTAGATAATGAAATTTTGAAATACTTGCCTAATGACAGTGTCCCAGAATCGGAAAATACCCTGTGAGAATTGTAACTTTTCTTTGTTGTAGACATCGCCGTACATTTGTAATAAATTGTTCGTTAAGAGCCTTGAATGCGACTATCATGATAATATGTTAATTCTGAAATAAACATCTCAAACAATCTCATGATGTGTAGTATAGAATAGGAAATTGAAGCTTTTTTTACATTTTATCGGGTAATTATTCCTAAAACGTTTAGAATTTACCGAATTCGTAAAATTTTATCAGTACAGAAAAGGTATGATGATTTCTATTTATCATTATTCAAATTAACTCCATTGTGATCGTTTATTGCTTAATTCAACTATCCAGTGTTAACTGATGATAATGACATGTAAAAGCAGCTCTTGCGCAGGAATTTTATTGTATTTGTTGAGTACATGTATATTTTGATAGTAAGCTATCAAATATGTTTTTATCATTTGTTTAATGACAATTTATGTGAGACAACTTTACATTTCCATTCTATAATGAATTCATATGTTTCTATTTGAATAATTCAAACTTTATGCTCAGAATAATCATTTATGGAAATTGAAACTATAAGTTATTAAAAGCACACTTTTAAAGTGACCATTATGTAATTCTGAGATTAACAAATTACCAGAAGCTCGGTTAGCATATACGTTTATAGCTAAATCTTAAGGGACCTTTTTGAGTGTATCGGTAAAAAAATACGTATTGTGCGGACGCGTGTTTCCAATCACATGCAGTGCAAATTTTAGGCACACAGTCAACATTCAGCTTATAATACTCGTATTATCCTGTGCTATCGCAGTTACTTTCTCACTTATTAATAACTTTACGAATGTCTTTGATGAAATGAATAAATCTCGCTAGTCAAATCGGCGTAATTGAGTCAGTAATAAAATGCAATTATAGCATTGCTAGGATATCATTGTAGGTGAATGATTATACATCCTACGATAATCTTGTTGTAAACTATTTTTGTATTCCTAATCAACTTTTTTAACATGTAAGCTGCTATAAATAACATCGAAATACAGCCTTTAGATGTACAGTACCGTATTTGATAATAATCTTTCGTACCGATATTAATCTTTTCATGCTGTTAAGGATGAAGACTTTGTTCGTAAATTTAAAATTGTAGCACTTATCTACTGAAGCTTTTGTAAGATGTTGTAGCCACTTATTAAATTTTAAATATACGCGTATGGTTACTAAAAGCGACCATACTTAGAATTATGTTAAAAAGGACCTACAATAATAGTAATTAAACAAATGATATAACAGAGTGATAGTTTAATATCATCGATATTTAGAACTTAAGAGAACGTGATTCATCAATTTTATATATAGTGATCTACGTTTGGCTCACAAACATACACATAAATGTTCATAAAGATTCAGGCATGCAAAATTAAGTCAGATAATGCTGTACCCGTTGGACATTCGCAATACTGTAGAGAACAAGACCCGTTTAGTGGAAGTATGACCAATAGCATTATAATACATCTCAGCAATCTAGACTCAAAAATAATACAAATTGGTGATGCTGTTGAGCCCTAGTTTCTAGCGTACCATCTTATATAGACTATAGGATCCAAGGAGATTAACTGTCATAGTAGAGAATCAAAGTTAAAAACAATTATAGACGTAATAAATCCCTTCCTGTAGTAAATTACAAATAAAAGTGAGGGGTTTGTAGTTGAACAAGAGGGTAAGGTAATAAATTAATAAGAGATTAAAAATGTAATGTAACAAGGATTTCGACAAAAAAAGCATTTATAATAACGTATAAACAATAGCCTTAAATGAATTAACTCTCGGTTTACAAATTTCAAGATAAATATAATTACATTTTATTATTATAATTATCGTAGCTTGTCTTCTTCTCCTTCAACTCTCTCTTCATCTTCAAACTCATCAGTTCCTTCATCACTCTCTTCCATAGTACACATATTATAACATACAAAACAAATGAGCAATGTTGGCAGGAGAAAAAACACCAGAGCTAAAATAGGTTGAGCATCCCAGATATCCTGTAATGAAATCATAAAGAAGATTTTACTAAATACGGCATGAAAAAATCATTACAAAACTAGGATGCTATTACGGTAATTTATACCTTTACGGTAGAATAAATGTTCCAGATAACCTAAAAATTGAAAGTTCATTTATAAGTTGCTAAATAACTAAAATTATAAGTACGTCAGCGTCTAATTTTATAAGAACTTGTTGTAAATCGCTCACTCTGTGCACTTTTTGGATAAAGGAATAACCTCCGTAGCCCTGTAAATTAAATAAAGATTGTAATTTCAAAAGAGGCAAAACCAGTAAAATGAGATAAATCGTTCTACCACAATATCTTCTTTGGCAATAACTTTCTCAAGGAAACTAGCGAAAGACTCCTTAGTCATAGACAACGGTGCCTTTAAGAAAAATAGAGTACTTGGATTTCAAAAAGAATAAAAAAGCTTCTATGTCGTTAACACATGTGAAGAAAGCTGTAAGAATTACTTTACGGGGGTCTACTTTCACTTACTTGGTCAGGAAGATAGTATATTCCATCCGATGCGTTGTATACCAAAAGGAAGGGCAAGGCAATGTAACTATAGATGAGATTGAAAGATATTTTAAATACATTTTTGTTAAGAAAGGCAATTATGCTGCATGCGAAACTACGGTGACTTGTGTTTTCAAATAAGGACTGCCGCAAGTGGTCGATCGATAAAATTATACATACCTCATTGTTATAGATTTTACAACTGAATCACCATTCATCCAGGCAATTTGAAAGTGCCTATTTACAATTTGAATATAGTACTAAATAAACTATTAAAACGACACTGTCAAAATACTTCTTGTAGATGCAGAAAACTGTACTGACCATAGTCAGATTGGCCAGTAATGAAAACTTACTTATGATACTTTTCTCTCTTTTCCCACGCTACCAGTCGTGCAATATTCGATAGCCTTTTTATATTTAATTAAAAAGTAATTGATTTCAATTCTTCTAAGAAAAGGTAGCTATTAAACATACTTTAAGTGTTCCTTGTAATTATCGTAGTCTTCATCAATCGCTAACAGCACTACAAGTTTGCCTAAAGTAACAAAAGAGACATTTGGGTAATTGAAATGTTTAATGACAACAGGGCAGACAGCATAAATGGCATAATTTTTAAAGTATTTATACGATCTATATAATAAACTTGGCGTTACCACTAGTGGTTGTCTCGTAGAAGCTAATTTCGTCAACTTTAGGAAAGAATAAAAATCTATAAAGAAAGTAATGCGCAAAAATTTCAATTAAAACAGGTGATCAATCCATTGATGAATAAAATAATGAAATACTATTTTCATTATTAACCTTTCTTCATTGATCCATTTCCACATTGATTCGAGGTCACCTATTGTATTTATATTGAAACAAAACTTAGCACTATCACGTACATTAAATGACATGGATAAGTAAAAATTTTTTGTTTATCTCAAGTCGAATACCTTCGTATAAATATTGGGAACTATCTTTGTATACAATTAGTTGGGGATAATTCTGAATCTTGGTTTTGATATCATCAGGGATTATACGGGAATTTCCGGTATAGAAATAACCTTCTAAAACCTTTTCATCCGATATGTTTTTATACTTTTCCTAAAATATTTACATTAATAGATTTCGTTAAATTAAAACTAGGACGTTTTTAACTCTGTTGGACATACATTATTCTATCGAAATCTATCTTTTTTACCATCACTAATTTGCCATCTTCGTTGTCACTATTATCTGTTACAAGAAGGAAAAAAACCTCTAATTTGTGCTTTCGTTTAGCATCTTTGTAGTGACCAGGACTATGCAAAGTGCGCAATGATGGCCTAGCAATGTAAACATAATAAAATCACTATTTACCAACATTAGCAAGCACCTATTGCTATAGTAACGTATTAGGTATGAGTGAATGCAATTAATAATTGAGAAGGCATTCAAAAAAAGCAACGAACCCTTGTGCACGACGTGCAAAACCTATAATTGCATCGGTTGTCCTCCCACCGTAATGATCAAAAGATGAATTACTGTCCTTAAAGCTAAATAATATTTTTATAAATTGATTTTTCATTAATACACTCCAAACCTCTAAAACCTAGTCTATTTTAGAGTGTAAGGATGCAAAGCTTCATAAATTAAGTAATTTTATACTGTATCAACAGTTGAACTTTCCAAAGAGTAATTCATTACAATTTTAATCTAGGGTGATAATATAAAAAATTTATTACGCACAATTTTATTGTCGGAAATCCTTTGATACCTAATTCCTGTGCTAAATCTAGAATAAAAATATTACATGATATCCGATCATTTAAAATCTTTTCATACGATCGTAATCAATCCGTTTCATACCACTTGATTAGTTCTATTAATAACGTACGGTACTGTATATTGACACAAATATTCTTGCCACATAATGGTGTTGATAGTTTTAGAATATAAAGAACTGTAAGAAATACATTACTATTTAATACTGATACTATATGGAATGATCTAAAGATAGATAAAGATTTGGGTCTCTTCTTAGAATACTTTGTAAAAATATTAGCATAAATATAGTGGATGCCGTACTGTACTGTACTATATGGCGAATTTTATAATGTTGATGTAACAATTCTACTGTCAAAACCTTAGTTAAGAATGAAATAATTAACAAAGCAAATTAAAAGTGTGTCGTTTGCAATCTTAAGTTTTGTAACCTTCCTAGCTATAAATTATGAAATATAATGCACGATGTAAACATATAAAAAAGTTCTATATAATTTACCTGAATACTTAGTCGCATCTAATTTACCGACTTTAATTTCAGTTTCACTTAACTCTCTACTAACGTCATCCCAAGTCGGATGTAATCGTTGGCAGTGCCCGCACCAAGGAGCATAAAACTGTGCAAATTATATAAACGTTTGTTAATGTAAATAAGGACAAGGAGCATATTTTTCAACACTTTCAAACTATATAGGGTTCAATTTTTAGGCATGGCTAGAGAAACTGATGAAGAGATAAAACAAGATTTAAATATACATATTCCACTGTACAGTGTACACATACCATAACTAGCCAATTTCCGTCATCTCTTAGTGAGTGAAAACTGAAGTATTTCCAAAATAAAATAAACAAGAATAAGATTAATATGATTTCATATCTAGGAATACTAATAAAACGTAGGGATAGTACAAAAAGCGTAGCATATTAACTATAGAAAAATTTATTTAGGAAGACATGTTCATGATAATAAAGTAAACAGTGCTGTAGCAGGGACTACTCAACTAAGAATACTCCCTCAAAAGCTTTTTGAGGGAGAATTCTTAGTTGAGGTGTATTTTAGTATAAGGGAAATTTTTAGTTACGACTTTTGAGGGAGAATTGTTAGTTGAGTAGTTCCTGATCGTAGTACAAAAAAAACGATTCCGCGATGTGTATCATCAAGTGCTGTACTGTACATCTTGTAAGAAAACACAGTACGCGTATACCTAGTACATTCTTTTAGGTATTGGAATAAATACATCACGTAGAATTATTTCTTGTATTAGTAACAAAAATTGGGTGCGTGATATCATTAAAGAAGAGTGAAATTTAATTTCATATCTTACATTTATAAGTGTTTGGGTATTGAAGTACAAGAAAAAGCAACAATGTACCAAGAAAATTAATAGCTATTGTGATAACTTACAAATACTGTGTTGTACTGCTAGGAATACTACTGTACAGTACTATACATAGCATAGTACTCTAGTATTTTTGCATGTTGTTATAACAGTATCGTTTGATGTTACTGCTAGTGCGACAGGCTCACATACGGGAGCTAGAAACGAAACTGAAATTTATAATGCTATAACTTTAATTTTTTATTATATATGTGCAGGATCGCCGGTATTGGTCGCTTAGAATTTTACGGACTGCGATGTACTCTACTTGTATATTGAACATTCTAAATACTGTGAAGAGAGAGTATACTACAACAATCACTTATTTATCTAGTTAATAGTCTCAGTTGAAGGCTTAAATGGACAACATTGTGCACTGCTGTATATATGTATTTACTGGCAGTAAAAATTTACGTTTATATAATATTGTGTTGTGTACAAGTTCCCTAACTGCATACATCCTGCGATACAGCTTAAAAAAAAGTAACAAATTTATTGTTGTACAGTATATGCGTATTTAAGCCAAAAGTATTGTTAAGGAAAGAAACAATAAACAGACTTGACGGTCATGTAGAGACCCTCAAATCGCTAATGCTATCAAGGAATAAATGAATCTACGACATGTAAAGTATAAGCGTGTTTATTGAATGCGTTTTCAATGCGACATTAAATTAATGATAGAGCCTATTTCTCGTGTAATCATCTTTCTATATAATTTTGTGTTATAAGCGCTTCAACTACCATGTACCGTAGTTTCAGAAGCTATCCGTATATGAATCAATAATGAAATATTACTACAGTGGCACATTACTAACACTTATTCTGACGTTGTTACACTGATATATAGTTAATTGTCAAAGTCCTCATCTCATGACCTTACGGTAGATATATTGTACTACACACACAGTATATCGGTAAAGCGAGATTTCAATAAATACTTGTTATATAGGTCATATCTTAAGATATTGGAGAAGATACAGTCAGTTGTCTAAAAAAGAAAAATAACGAGGATTTTTTGCGCAACATTATAATATTGCATTGGATTTTGTAGAAACAAGGTTCTTCACACAATGCAAGTAACACAAAGAAAGATCATGAGGCCTACACCAACATTACAGTTCCCTCATCTACAGTAGATATGGACATAAAAGTATTTCTCATAATTCAATAGAGAAATCAGTTTTTCCAATTTGATAGACATTCCGTTAATCGTAAATACATAAAATGTTTGCAAACGAAAATTTACAATTAACATAACCTTAATGAGTAAAAACTACTTACTTTTCATCCAACTCGATCGCATGGCAATTCACTTGGGTTATTAACCATGCTATAACAGATTGATTAAAAAGTTAAGTTGTCAAGCATTTGAAAATATGAGAAAGAGTACAATTTACGGCAGAAGCACCTGAATTTATAGATTGAACTAAAAATCAGAAGTGTTATACCATTGTAGAGATGCCTACACTATATGCTCTACTTTCTAAATTTTCTAAATGTATATATAATACTGTCAGTATGCTCGTTCAAATGAATGAATGGTAAAACGTAAACTCAGTTCTACATCGAATCTATAACTAATCGTATAGAAAGGAAAATTTTTGTTTATAAATTGGTGAAAAAACTATTGCAAGATAAATATTGCAAGGTAATGTAATCTGAAGTGAATTGCTATGGAACCGACATGGAACGGTAATCCTAGAATTACGGACCGCAGGAAAATAGTATGCAAAAATTGATTTCTGTATATCCCAAATTTTATCATGCAATCGGTAAGTAAACGTGTAAATTAGTCTATACTGAGTGTACTGTATCAACGATTAGCAAACAGTTATTTTAAGGATTTTATGTTCGCTAGTAGAGAGATACAGTGTGATGCTTACGTAATTCCATACCGTATTATACTAGATCACAAATGTACACTCAAAATTCGTAGTCCAAGCAGTTATATCATCCTCATTAATCGTGTACTGTTCTAGAATGGGCATAAGAATAATAATGCCTGCAAGGCCTTGATAGCACTTTTGCTTTCGTCAATAACTTTGAACCTGCCACTTGTGATCATTATAATAAAGGTATACTGTACAATATAGTCAGCTATTGTTCTGATTAAGGGAATAAACGCTAATACTGAACACTTGTAGTTTAGAAAAATTTTGATATACTACATTTATTATAAAATACAGTAATAAGATCTTGCAATTAAAATATTTACCAATAAATACAAATGTTGCTGAAGACATTTCGGTTGTTGGCTGTTGGCGTAGGTGCCTGTAACTTCGATTGACAGACAATAGATGACAGTAGATGACACTGTGTTTTTTATAGTGTAGTCTACAGTACAGTACTGTAGTTCAGTCATTCAGTGCGCAAGAACATACTGTAGAGTACTGTACTGTACTGTACAGTACAGTACTGTAGTTAGTAGAGATTACCTTGTCGGGTCGTTTCACCCGGTACTGTAGTCAGTCCTGTACCACACTGTACAGTACGGTACTGTTCTCTACTAGAGAATGAATGATCGAGATTCCAGTACTGTACTGCACAGTACAGTACGGTACAGTACTGTACTGTATATTAGAGTACGGTGTACTGTACTGTGCTGTGCTGTTTTGTACACTATACGGTATGTTATAAAAAATACATACAGTACAGTACAGTATAAAGCTACTGTTCCGAACGTGTGCAGATCGTTCGGCCACCGTAATAAGATGAGGTCCGTATGTCCGACTGTCCGAGTCAAGCTTCCTCTGCAATCCATATACAGTAGGCCCAGCCATAATAACCCCGATTACTCAGATACTCAGCGTAAATAGCAATAATGTATCATCGTTTAAGCTATTTACGCTGAGTATCTGAGTAATCGGGGTTATTATGGCTGGGCCTAATATACAGTACAGTGTACAGTACTGTACACTGTACAATGTACATTCATTGTACTGTACTGTACTGTACTCACACTGAGTTTACAGCACATACTCACTACTCAGCGTTTAAACAAAGACACATTACTCTTACAACTTGCTGCGTATGCGAAATAGTAAATAAATAAATATAGCGCTAATTCAGTATGAAATAAGGAAAAGAGAGAGGGGCAATGGAATCCATCACCACAGTTACGCTGGATCACGCACCATTAAAGAATTGAAATGGCTGCAGTACTATACTGTAGATCATGACTGTACCCATCTACGGTACATACAGTACACTGTACTCTGTACAGTGTACAGTACAGTAGACGCGAATCTGTAGCTACCGTTAGTCAACGTGATGTGCCGGCACATTTGTACTACCCATATGGAGAAAACATATGGACAATAGACTTGCTATAATGAAGAAATAATAATAAAACTGCCTCCTTCTACGGTAGACCTCTTTCAGTCGTATTCTAATCATGAAACTGATGGTTATATGGTACAATATCGACACACCAAAAAAATAGTACAGTAGAGAGTTGTACTACCTGGCTCAAAGGCTGTTCTTACAGTAATAAATATAGTAGTAGACTTTCGACTGTCTTTTGAAGTCTTGTCAATAAGATGTCTTGCATACAGTACTGCAGTACAGTAGCACGAGTGCATCTTTGCGGACCCAAACTACAGTACATACAGTACAGTAATCGCAGGGAAAGATGAAAGCACTTCTACAGTAGAAAAGGACGCATACAGTAACACCGTCACCGTATCCAGTCCTCGTACTGTACAAGTGTACTGTACAGTACAGTACGAGGTACTGTACTTTCTAAAGCTCAACTGTCTACAGTACGTACTGTACAGTACATCATCCACCATACAGTATGAATCATCATTATGTAATGGTATCATTTATAGCACTGTATCTGACAGGACGCATTACTGATTGAATACTCGCAACATTTTTTTAGTCTACCTTTAGTTTAATTGTAACGCTATGGCTACCACAAGTTTAACCGAGGTCTTTCTACGCTTTCGTACGGCAAATATAAGGGAGAAAAAGTTCTTTTCAGATCCACGTGAAGTGGTAGGTTAGCTTGTATAATCTATTCTTATACATTTATATGAAAGACACGAATAGAACTTACTAATTGAACAGGATATGAGTGGAAATTTTGCACGCTAACATTTTCCAAAGCTTTTCTCCTGTAGTATGCAATTGTAAATGTTAACTGACTTGTCATAAAATGTACAGTATATTATTAGTCTATTACTATTACTGTATGTTACAATCGATTTCTGTAGTAAATAATTTGGAGTAACAGTGATAAAAACAGCATAGCATCGCTACTATGATTTATATCAAAGAATTAATTGTTGTGATAATGCCTAGTTATAGACACATCTTCTACTGATGACCAATGATAGACGTAATCAATTAATGATCCGATTAGTACTACTGATGTATTAGCAGTAATAAGAGCTAATTTAAATGTACTACTTAGTTACAGAAATTTCTCTATTAAAAGATATTGCTATAACAACCATAAAATCATAATGTCAATCAATACTTTTATTATACTGTACTAGTAGTCATCAGAGAGTAGAGTAGGATCCGAGTCTCCCACTCTTACCACTTACTAGTCTCTTCACTGATATATCTCTAATATAAATTACTTTCATCGATACAATCAATTCGTTATAATCGCCAAATGCGAGCGAGAATCCCTAAATCTCCCTTTAGCCAATCTAGCATACTCTAATTCACTTCAGGGATGTATCTTATAAATAACACTTACTTGAAAGCACAATCTTCAATACTCTAACTGAGATGTAGCGCAGATGCTGAGGGTTTGAGAAATTGCTCTAATGAAAGTGCTGCTGGTTATTTTATTCATTAAATTATCTGATCAAGAAAATGTATCCATAGGGTATACATCATGTCTTCCTTACTATAATTACGCGTATATACCAGTTACTATACAAAAACTGACTCAATCATATCTCGTTATTAATGCATTGAAACAATCGTATTCCAAAGTATGGTATTCATACGGATTTGTTGAAAATCTCCAGCTTATGTATGTTCTCTAAATTAATATACCCAAAGATCAACAGTCCATAGTTGCCTG